>NC_014441.2:62576-105283 GCF_000214015.3 Ostreococcus tauri
CGGGCGCGCGGGCGCGGCGCGCCGTGGCGGACGAGCGCGAGCGGGAGGATGGGACGGGACGATCGGTCGAGGACGAGAGCACGGTGCGATCGTATTCGGTGTTCGTGGATAATCCCGTGGATGGGACGAACACGTCGGTGCGCGTGGTGGGGCCGAATCGGCGAGGGTCGCTCGCGCGGACGGTGTCGGCGCTGACGAATTACGGCTTGGACGTCGTGAGCTCGTTCACGCGAACGACGGATGATGGGCGGACGGTGGACGATGTGTTTTATGTGACGATGACGACGAGGTCGTTGGACGCCTCGTTCGACGACGCCGCCGCGGATGCGGGGCAGGTTCCGGAGAGTAGTTTTCAAGATTTGGAGAGGTTCATCGTCCAGGCGTTAACCGTCACCGGGATGGGTGAGCGTTACACGTCGCGAATGCCGAAAATTTATGGCGTCGCCGCGGAAACGGAGATTTTAGCCATGCAGCACAGGCTCGGTGAGATTATTGGAGACGGTTCGCAGGCTATCGGCGAGTCGGAGAGCATGGCGCTTCAGCTCGAGTTGGTCGCGGCCGAGTTGGCGAGCGCCACGGCGCGTCTCGTACAGATTGATCGTGTGTATTCCAAGGTGGAGAGCTGTGGAATAGATGCTTTGTGGGAACTCGATGGTTCGGACGAGGTAACGCTGAGTGAGGAGTGTATAAGGCTTGAGGCGGAGCGCGCGGATGCGAGCGCCATGTTCGGGCGTAAGCTCGCCGCGATGGAAGCTGCGCTCGCGTCTCGCGAACGCGCGCGCGCGAAGATCGTGCGGAAGAATCAAAACGACGAGTCTTCCATGAAAAGGGCACAGGGTGATGCGGTCTCTACGCTAGCAAAGTCGAGGCTGCCCTTGGATGAGAGGAACACCGTCGCCGCCCCAAAGCTGAAAAAGATTACCGAGATGGCCCCGCAAACACCCTTTGCATCGCCTCTGAGCCGCCCGCTACCGTCTACGCCGTGCGGAAATGGTCGTGAATTAATTCTTCAAGGATTTAATTGGGAGTCGTGCCAACACGCAGAAAAAATGGGCGCGTCTTGGTACGCGCACCTGACTGAGATGACCCCTCAAATCGCCGAAGCCGGTTTCACATCCGTGTGGTTGCCGCCGCCGACGAAATCTGTGAGTAAACAAGGATATCTACCGACGGATTTGTACAATCTGAACTCATTCTATGGGTCTGAAGATGAGCTGAGGTCTTGTGTCGCGCGCCTGCGTGAGTACAACATCACCCCAGTGGCGGACATTGTCATCAATCATAGATGCGCCGAGGCAAAGGATGACGCCGGTCGGTGGAACAAGTACACCGGGAAGCTAGATTGGGATGAGCGCGCGATCACGTGTGAGAACCCCGCCTTTGGCGGCCGCGGGGCACATAAGACTGGCGAGGATTATCTCCCCGCGCCGAATATCGATCACACGCAAGAGTTTGTTCGACGCGATTTGACCCAGTGGCTCGAATGGTTGCGTAGCGACGTCGGTTTCCGCGGTTGGAGGTTTGACTTCGTCAAGGGTTACAGTGGCGCCTTCACGGGAGAGTACGTCGAAGCTACGCGACCGTTTTTGGCCTTTGGCGAGTTCTGGGACGAGTGTGGATACAGGGATGGAGTCTTGGATTATAACCAAGACGCTCACCGCCAGCGCACGTGCAACTGGGTCGACTCCACGACCGGTAACACCGCCGCGTTCGACTTCACGACGAAGGGAATTTTGCAAGAAGCCGTCTCACGCACCGAGTACTGGCGATTGATCGACAACAAAGGTCGTCCACCGGGATTCTTAGGCATCTGGCCTTCTCGCGCCGTGACCTTCATAGAAAATCACGACACTGGGTCTACGCTCCAGCACTGGCCTTTCCCATGGGACAAGGTCCTGCAAGGTTACTGCTACATCTTGACGCATCCTGGAACGCCTACGGTGTTCTTTGATCACTGGGTCGATCCAGTTTTCAAGCCATCCATTGACGCGATGCTTGAAGTTCGTAAGCGCAACCGTCTCTCGTCCAAGGACGCGGCGATTCACATTGAGCGCGCCACCGCGGGAGTCTACGCCGCACACGTAGGCCACGCGAAGGAGGCATACACCGAAGGGCTGTGTACCGATGTCGACGTCACGCAGCCATCGATTTGCATGAAGATCGGGCATGAAGCCTGGTCGCCGAACGCGCAAAAAGTTGGAAACCTATCTTGGCAGTGCACCGCTAGCGGCGACGGCTGGGCGGTCTGGGAAGATAAGGCCCATCTCGTCGATGCCGAGAAGATGACCAGATAGAATCGGGAGATCTTCCCCCTATTTTTTTCATTATTTATTTTCCCACTCGGACCTGCGCATTTTGTAGTAGCATCTATCAGAACGCGTGGACGCGCCCCCACATCCGCGCGACGCGCGCTTTGCGGGGAGTTGAACTTTTGCAAGAAGTGAGTATTACAAGACACCTCCTACGAGGCTCGTTTTTTAATCGATGAGTAAGATGTTCTCAAAACGTATCATTGATTGATCTCACGTCACGTAAACGAGAGCAAGCCCTCGACGCGATCGTTTAACCTGATGAAACGCTTAGTAGAAGCCGAAGCCCTTGGCCGCGTTGGTGAGGACGTTGGAGTGAACCGGGTCCGCAACGTGGGATTGCCAGTTGGCGATCGGGCCTTCTTGGGTGGCGAGCGCTTGGAAGATGCAGCCCAACCACGCGAACATGGAGAGGCGGCAGTGCTTGAGCTCCTTGATCTTGAGCTCTTCGAGGTCACCAGACTCGGCGAGGCCGAGCGGGTCGAATCGTCCACCCGGGTTGACGTCACCGACGGTGAGGCCATCATCGAACGGAGAGTCGGAGATACCGGTACGGTACGCTTCCGCGGCACCGACGAGAACGATCTCGATGATGAGAACGTTCCAGAAGGACGGGTAGCCGGAGCCTTCCGGGGCGAGCGGGGCGACGGCGCCCGGGAACTTGTCCGCGACGGCCGTGCAGTCATCCGGGGTGCACAAGGTACCCGCGGTGAACCACGGGATGCCAGTGCCGTTTTCGGCGGCCCAGGCACCGGTGACACCGAGCATCGCCCAGCGGCCGTGGATCACTTCACGCTCGGCATTCTTTTCGGAGCCGAACGGGATGATCGGGGACTCGCCGCCGCCCGGGTAGGTACCGAATTCCGGGTAGATGTCAGCCTTCACGGTGGTGGAGACGGACTTGTTCTGCGAACGAGGTGAACGAATGCGCGATGCGCGGTCAGTGTCTCGCTCGTAACGAACTCGCCGTTGGCTTTAAATTTCTTATCCAATCCATCGTCCCAATGCGAGAGTCACGACTCCTCGATGACCCCATCGAGTGATCACCCGATCTCCCTCGCCCACGCGCGGTCGAGCGGGCGTATCCCAGGCGACCCCGAAAACGTATCTTCCCTCCGTGGACGTCGCGTCGTCGACGCGCGACGCCGACGACGCGCGAGAGCGATCGCGAACGTTATCACCGACGCGTTTCCGCCGTCGAACGATCGACATCACGCGCGCGTCGCCGCCGACCGTTGCGAATCATCACCGATCGCGGATATCGCCCCGCGCGCGCATCGACCCTTCCCGCGCGCCCCGCGGTCGAGCGCGACGCGCGCGCGCGATCGAGCGCGAGCATAAAACGTACTTGGACCTTTTGCGCCTTGAAGGCGGCGACCCGGGAGACGAAAGAAGAAGCGAGGAGCGCGGACATTGCTACGATGTAGTGTGCTGGAATGCCGTCGCGGACGCCGGGCGGGGCGACCGTCGCCCGCGGCCGTCGCCCGGGTGTCCGACGGTGTGCGTGCCCATACACTGTCTCCACACACCCCATGTGTGTACACATTGCCACTCAGTCCCGACGCGTCGTATTCCAGGGTCCAGGACGCGTGGCGCTTATGCTGTGTATGTCCATACACTGTCTCCACGCACCCCCATGTGTGTACACATTGCCACTCAGTCCCGACGCGTCGTATTCCAGGGTCCAGGACGCGTGACGCTTATGCTGTGTATGTCCATACACTGTCTCCACACACCCCATGTGTGTACACATTGCCACTCAGTCCCGACGCGTCGTATTCCAGGGTCCAGGACGCGTGGCGCTTATGCTGTGTATGTCCATACACTGTCTCCACGCACCCCCATGTGTGTACACATTGCCACTCAGTCCCGACGCGTCGTATTCCAGGGTCCAGGACGCGTGACGCTTATGCTGTGTATGTCCATACACTGTCTCCACGCACCCCCATGTGTGTACACATCGCCACTCAGTCCCGACGCGTCGTAGAGACGACGCGTGACGCCAATGAAAGTGCCCCCGTCGTCGCGTCGTCGCGACGTGCACGATCGCGACGTTCGCGCGCGCGTGGGCGACGACGGCACACGCGCGGTGGCGTCCCAGTGCGCGCGCGCGGGCGAGCGAGGCGCTCGGGCGCGCGTCGTAGCGCGCGGCGAGCGCGGGCGCGGACGCGCGCGGGCGTACGGCGCGGGTGTTCGAACGCCTCGGTCGACGGAGGGTGTTACGGCGTCATGGAGCGCGTCGACGGCTCGAGTCGGGCGTCGACCTCGGGATTTCCCGCGTCGGCGACGAGCGCGGTGATCGTGAGCGCGGCGTTGATCATCGCGGGGGTGGTGACGGGCGATGGGACGCTGGGACGGGGTGGATTGGCGAGCGGCGCGGCGACGACGGCGGCGGGCGAGGCGTGGCGGGAGCGAATCATAGACGATATCCCGTTTGAGGATGATCACGTGCGGTTGAGCGTGCCGAGGATTGAGAGAGAGATAGCGGCGGAGGAGAACGCGGGAGAGGTGTCGTGGGGCGCGGCGGCGCGACGGGGATGGTTCGCGCCGGAGCCGAGCGGAACGCCCGTCGCGGCGCTGGGGAAGCATCGAAAGCATCGGTACGACGACGATGACGACGAGTACAGAAGTGCGAATGGATTAGGGTTTGAACTCCCGGCGTTCGACGACGACGCGGAAGACGTGAAGAAGCGGCACGCGCGAGAGACGAAGGAAATGCTGAGTGCGCACGAGCGTAGCGGTGAGGCGCTTCGACGACTCGCCGACGAGTCAAACATCTTCGCGAAGGACGCAAAGTTGGGGAAGAAGAGCGTTGAAAAGGATCTTTTCGACCAGCTTAGCAAGAAGTCATCTAGCCTCATCCAGAACTCGGAAACGTCCCATAAGGTGGAGAAGGAGTTGAAGAAGGAGTTGAAGAAATCGGTGCCCTCTGGAAACGAGACGACGCTCGCAACCGATGATGATGACGCAGCGCTCGCTGAGATCGAAAAACGCACGGGTGGCTCAAGCTTTGTACCATCAGAGACGACCACGCTGACGTCTACACTGCCCATCGCGTCGACGAATGCGTCAAGCGACGCGGCGCAATGGAAGGCAACCTCGGTTGTTTCAAACGCCACGTCTTTGATGGGCAATCACATTTTGGCCGAAGGGATTAGTACCGATGCGATCGATGCGACAAAGAGTACGCCACCGCCGGTGATGAACGTCGAGCAGAAGACATCGATCGAAGATGTGACGCCGAAGAAAACAATTGACACCACGAAGGATTTAGATTTGTACAGCAACGCTGTACACGGCGACCAAGAGCAGACGGAGACTTCGTGGGCGCGCAAGGGGCTCAGGCCGGCAGACGAGAACGTGTTGACGGCTGAGAACATCAAACGGAACGAAAACACCGACGACGAAGCTCTCACGTTGGATTTCTTGAATCGATTTCCCGTGCGTTTGCCACAGTCTGAACGCGAGACACAAAACTGGAAGTCGTACAAGTCTTCGCACAAGGCGATCGAAGAAGAAAGACAAGAGGAAGAGAAGGAGAACGGTGAGACCGTTCAGCGTGTGGCCGCCGCGGCTGTCGAGATCGTTCGTCAAGAGAGGGAGGTGGAAAAACAAAGACACGAGAAGTGGAAGAGCATCTTCTCTTCAATTTACTTTGTGGGTCCGATTGGCTTGCTGATGTTTGTCAGCATCTTCTACGCCTTTGTCGTGCTCGTTGCGAAAAAGAGCGCGAAGTCCTCGAAGTCCTCTCCTGATAATGATGATGATAACGAGACCTTCAAGAATTTTGTCGACGATGCTGTTGCGCCGCAGCCGTCAAAGAGAAACAGTGCGAAGCGCGGTCGCAGTCAAAGTGCTGGCTTTACATCAACTGTTTTCGGTTTCATGCAGCCGAAGGTTGTCGATGTGGATACGGACGCGACTCTTAGCGCGAGCGTGAGCGCGAGCGATCTCTCAATGTCCATGCCGGCACATGTGAGGCGTGAAGTGTCTTCGCCCGAGCGAGTCCGCGAGCCGCACTCGTCGGGGCACATGACGCCTATCGAAACCACTCTTGATCCGACGCCGACGGGGTCGCCCGCTCGCTTAAACCGACCGGCGCATTATTTGAATGTGCAACTCATGCATAAACTCGCGTCGCTCGATGAAAGGAGGGTGCTGTCAACGAGTTCTGTAGAGCTCGAGGATTCCAGGGAGCAAAGTCCGCGCGCGCCGACGACGCCACCCAGACCCGTGGAGAAGACGGAGGCCAAACCACCCGCACCCGCGGTTCAGATGGCCCCGCCACCCCGATTGCAGCGTCCATCATTCCCTTCGCGCGCAGAGAATGCGAGCATAGCTCCTCGCCGATCGGGCGATGGTCCTCAGATAGTCCGCTCTACCACGACGAAATTCTATAAGTGACACCGTTTTAGTATCAAAAAACCGTGGATTGATGATATTCGTGCTCCCTTCTTGTTACAAATATACCACGTCGTGGTGGCTAGGTCGCGACACGGCCCTCGTTCGATCGCCACGTTACGAACTTGGCAAAATGATCGACGAAAGCCTGCTCGTGCGTCTTTCCCGTTAAACGCTCGATCTCGCCGAAGGTGTAAACCAGGCTTGGTCTTGAACTCACGGCGTCGATCCACTTTTCTAGCGCGGAGCATTCGTTTCGTGCCAAAGTCTCGCGAAGGTTGAAATCGCGGTAGTGCGCGAGAACGATTTCAAAGCGAGGTACGAATGTCATGGCCATGATGTCGCACGTCGTAAACTGCTCGCCGCACGCGTACGGTCCCCCAGCGCGCGCCGCGGCGCCGAGCTCGAGCACGCGATTCGCCTTCTTCAATCCAGCCACGAACGCGTCCACCGCCTCCCCGAGATCGGCCTCGTTCGTCGCTCGTAGCATCTTAAAGAACACCGGCACGCATTGCTGAAACGTATCCGCGAACAACTGTCCGTAGTACCCAGTCTTCCCGCTCGCTCGAATCGATTTCCCCTCTCGCTCGAACGTCTCCGAGATGTACTTCAAAATCAACGCGCTCTCCACCATGATCGTCCCGTCGTGCGTCAGGATCGGCACGCTCGGGTTCGCCCGCGCGTCCGGCGCCGCGCGCGCGAAGAGCGTCTCGAACGCCTCCGTCTTCGCCTCGAGATTCACCAATTCCAAATCATACCCCGCGTCCAGCTCCGTGAGCGCGAGCCAGCACCGATGCGCGAACGGACACGTCGCCGACGTCGTGAACGTCGTCCCCGTCGCGCGCACCCCCCCCCCCGTCCGTCGCTCCGGCGTCAGCCCCATCGCCGCGAGCGAGCTCTCGTGCGCCGGCACGTCACTCGTCCTCGCCCGCGCGCGCGCGTCCCGTCGTCCCACGCGTTCGCGTCCACGCGCGAGCGCGCGCGCGATCGACGCACGTCCGCGCGCCGCGCTCGACGCCATCGCGCTCGACGCGTTCGCGTTCGCGCGCGTCTCCCGTCCCCCGGCCTCGGCGTCGCGTGTTTTTTCCGGGTGTTTCGTCGACTCGGTCGGTCGCGCGCGGCGCCGCGCGGGGGTTTTATCTCATTCGCGTCCGTAGTGCGGCATCGCGCGCGTGCATGAAATCTCCGATCGCGCGATCGGACGCGCGCGATCGGACACGCGGCGCCGCGCGCGGGATCGGGTGTGGAAACCCTCGGGTGTGGTCTCGATCGGGGGCGTCCACGAGTGCGGACTCGTCGACGGTGGGATCGGGTGTGGGAACCCTCGGGTGTCTCGATCGGGGGCGTCCACGAGTGCGGACTCGTCGACTGTGGGATCGGGTGTGGAAACCCTCGGGTGTCTCGATCGGGCTCGATCACGAGTGCGGACTCGTCGACGGTGGGATCGGGTGTGGAAACCCTCGGGTGTCTCGATCGGGGGCGTCCACGAGTGCGGACTCGTCGACGGTGGGATCGGGTGTGGAAACCCTCGGGTGTCTCGATCGGGCTCGATCACGAGTGCGGACTCGTCGACGGTGGGACGCGCGGTCGCCCGCGCGATCGCCGCCACCCGGGAGCGAACGACCGCGCGCGCGACGGACGCGGCACACGGGCGCGGGCGAACGCGACGGAAGAGATCGATCGACGCCGCGCGCGAGACGCACGGGATCGCGACGCGGGTGACGACGACGAACGGCGTCGGTGGTGACGAGCGAACGACACGCGGGTGACGACGAAGAGGCGACGCGCGGACGACATGGGTTTGACCCGGCAAGGGACGCGACACGGCTCGTACGTCGATCTCACGCAAGGCGCGGGGTCGATGACGAAGAGCATTCTCGATAACGGTGGCATCGCGCAGGATGGGTCGTTCAAGTCGAAGATCATCTGCACGCTCGGACCGGTTTCGAGGACGGTGGAGATTTTGGAGAACATGTTGCGAGCCGGGATGTCCATCGCGCGATTCAACTTCTCTCACGGCTCGCACGAGTACCACCAGGAGACTTTGGATAATCTCAGACGGGCGTGCGCGAACACCGGGATTCACTGCGGGGTGTTACTCGACACGAAGGGACCGGAGATTCGCACCGGTATGCTCGCGTGCGGCGGCCCCGTCATGTTGGAAGCCGGCAACGAGATCACGTTGACCACGGATTACGACTTCAAGGGTAGCGCAGAGAAGATCGCGGTGTCGTACCCGGATTTGGCGAAGGATGTCAAGCCTGGATCGAAGATTTTGTGCGCCGACGGCTCGGTGACGTTCACCGTGCTCGAGTGCGACGTCGCCAAGGGCGAGGTGCGATGCAAGCTCGAAAACAGCGCCAAGCTCGGCGAGCGCAAGAACATGAACTTGCCGGGCGTCGTCGTGAACTTGCCGACGATCACCGAGAAGGATCGCCATGACTTGATCGAGTGGGGCGTGAAGAACCAAGTCGATTTCATCGCCGCCTCCTTCGTTCGCAAGGGCAGCGACGTGGAGTACATTCGCAGCGTCTTGGGCGACTTTGCGAGCAAGGTGTCCATCATCTCCAAGGTTGAAAACATGGAGGGTCTGGACAACTTTGAAGACATCGTGGAAGCCTCCGACGGTGTCATGGTCGCTCGCGGTGATTTGGGCATGGAGATCCGCATGGAACAGATTTTCTTGGCTCAAAAGCGCATGATTAAGCGATGCAACATCGCGGGCAAACCCGTCGTGACGGCTACGCAAATGTTGGAGTCCATGACTGGCGCTCCGCGACCGACTCGCGCCGAGGCGACGGACGTCGCGAACGCCATTCTCGATGGCACCGACGCCGTGATGCTTTCGGGCGAAACCGCAGCGGGCTCGTACCCTCTGGATGCGGTGAAGTGCATGGCGTCCATCTGCCGAGAAGCCGAGGCGTACGTCGATAACCTCGCGACGTACTTCACTATCCTTGAGCAACAACCGATGCCGATGAGCACCGTCGAGTCCCTGGCATCTTCTGCCGTTCGTACGGCGCAAAAGGTTGACGCGGCGGCCATCATCACTCTTTCCAAATCTGGTGACACCGCGCGGTTAATCGCAAAGTACCGCCCCGCTGCCCCGATCGTGGCCGTGGCCTACGCTTCTGTCGAGAATCCGGGTCAGATCGCACGCAAGTTTCTCATGAGCCGCGGTATTGTTCCGGTGATCCAACCGCAAGAATGGGCCGAAGGCTCTGACATTGTGCCGCAAGCTGTCATGCGTAACACCATTCTTTACGCTCGCGATTCTCTCAAGATTGTGAAGCCTGGCGATAAGATTGTTGGCGTTCACCGCCTTTTGGGTGAAGCGATCTTGAAGGTGGTCGAGGTTCCGGATGGCGACAGCTTCTAAGTTGGCATACAGATTCTTTCGCGCGAAGTCTCTTTTTTTCGTGCTTTCATTCGATAGTATCGCTTTCGGCGTCGAAATCGTTTCCGACTCTCCGAATTCCTGCAAAACAAAATAACGATAGAACATTTTCCAATAAATAAACTAATGGCTAAATCCGCCACGGTCATCCTCTCCCTCCTCGAAGATGCTATCCATGAGCTGTCGAAATTCCGCAACGGTCTCGACGCCCGCTATCTTAGGCGCGCGTCCAGAGCCTTTGTCTCTTGCGTGCGTCCCTGACGTTCGACCGGACGTAACACTCTTCTCGTCTAAATCACAGGCATCATCGACGATCTCTTTTCCTTTGTGCGTCGCGGTGGAGAGGATGAGAGGCGCTCTGGAGCGCAAATTGCTGTGCTGGGCAGTGTCCATCCACAGTCCTGTCGGGGCATCTCCTGCGAGCTCTAATATCGTGACCGCATCTTCACGCGTGTACTGCTGCGTGAAATTCCGCTCTACGGTCTCATCCTTGACGTCTTCAACGATTACTTCGGGTTCGCTCACGAGGTGTAAATTTGGAGAGAGAGAGTCGGCCGCCGACGCGGGCTTCACCTTTTTCTCCAAATCAGCCACAAGCCTGAGTGTCTCGCCGTGCGTGAGAGATTTATCGAGCGGTATCATTACCTTCGATGCCGCCGCTGCAAGTGAAACATGCGGCTCGACCTCACGCGGACGCTCTGGCTCTTTCTGTCTTCGAATACCGATGAACGCGGCGTACGGATCCCACGGCTCGTCGTCTCGGGCGTTCGCGGTCGCCGACGCACTCGTTCCTCTCCTTGACGCGCTCCCCCCCTCGGATCCCTCCTTTGCCATCGGTGTCGGCGCTAAAACTAACTTCTCTCGCGGTCTCGGCGTCTCCGCTCGCGGCTCTGGAGCCTCGTCCGTCGCCGCCGACGCCTCGTCCTCTTCCCCGTCCAGCTTCAATCCTCGCATGGCCTCCTCCACCACGTGCTCGCCCAGCATTTCCCTGAGTTCATCCTCCAACGCGCGCAATCGCTCCATCGCGCTCCCGCTCGACGGCGTCCACGACTCCGAGCGTCCCGAAGAGAGACGTACGTCATCTTCATCTTCATCTTCAACTTCATCTTCTACGACGAAGTGACGGCTCACATCGCTCGACGCACGCTCGGACGCGCGAGTAATCTCGAGTGCGATCGCACGCGCGTCTTCTCCGGTCACTCGCGCGTCGTCGCCGGACATCCGTCGAGCGCGACGCGCAGTGAGTGTAAAATGCGCGAGCGGTGCTCAACAGTATTTGTGAATGATTTCGACTCGAAATTTTCGAGTCAGAGCGCTGAGCGGGACGACTGTCAGAACGTCGGGTCATTGTGAGTGCGAAAAGAACGATTCGCGGAGGACATCGAAGACCATGGAATCAGTGGTGTTACAACTTGGACGATCAGACGTCGTCGACGAGTACTTGGTCGAAGCCGAAGTCTTCGTCGAAGATGTCAAATTCATCCGCCTCGTCTTCGCGCTCTTGAGGATCGAGACGACGCTCGCGGACAAAGAAGGCGGAGGCAAAGCGACCTTTGCGATAACGTCGCGCGAGGACGCGACGCTCTGTGTCGTCGATCACGGCGCTTGGTACGCCCTCGTCGTATCGCCCGCACTCCACCACGAGCTGATTGTCGACGGATTCGACGAGCACCCACATATTGTTCGGGAGGAACACGAGAGGGGAGTTTCCACCGATGATGTACTCGCCCGCCATCGACCAACTCGACGGAGATTTTACCGCCCACCATGGGACGACGAGCATGCCCTCCGGATCTCTTAAGGCTGCGTCGAGCTCGTCTTTTGCTCGATTTTCCTCCGCCGCCTTCTCCGCTGCAGCGGCTCGAGCGAGCGCCGTGTCCTCTGGCTTCTCTCGCGCCAGCTTTTGCGCCGGTCCTAATTCACCACCTTTTATCATAACCTCACCCGTCTCGGGATCTATTTCCTCGCGATCTTCAGGGACTTCGGCGAGCGCCTCAATCGCGATGAACGTCACTCCGCTCGACGCCCGCCACTCGCCTGAGCCCAGCGCCCGTTCCGTCAGAAACTCCCCTGTCGCCGATCCGCACGTCGACATCCCCGACGCGCTGGCCATCTCGTGCGTGAGTTCAATTGTGGCCAACTCCCAGTTTCTCTTCTTCCCCGGTGCCGCGCGCACGACCAATCGAACCCGCCTGCGCTCGCCCGGCGTCTCCTCCTCCGCGAACGCAAACTCAAACTCTGCCTCCGCCCCTTCTTCGCACGCCGGCAGCACCTTGGGCCCATGCGCGTAACATCCCTGCACGATAAACATCTTACCCATCTGTCCACCGCCGCAGACATCCGTCACCGCGCGTTCGTCGCTCGATCCATCGCTCGACGCTCCGTCCCGCGTCCCGCGCGTCTCCAGCCGCAGCGCGTCTCCGTCCCCCGTCATCCCACCCACCGTCGAGATCGTCCACTCCCGGGCGTCATTCCCATCGCGCACCGCGTCGCCGTCGCTCGCGTCGCCGTCGGGCGCGATCGCCCGTCCCGTTCGCGGATCGTGCGTCGACATCGCGCCGTGCCAGCCACCCTCGTGCGCGGCGCAAAAATCCTCCCACACGTCGCTCGGGGGCCACTCGCGGTTCGGTTCGAGCGCTCGTGCGCGCGCGCGATCGCGAGCGCCCCGCCCGCGCGCGCGCGCGTGCTTTTTGATCGCCCCCGGCGCCGCGCGCGGGGTCGACACCGCGCGCATCGCGACGAATTCTCCGGCGGCGGCGATGTGGAACGCCAACCGTCTTTACGTTGTTTGTTTTCGTCACGTCGAAGACGAATCGTCGTTGGGTCGAACCGCACGCCGCGGCGCGCGGGCGCCGAGGACGATGGGCGCGGGCGACGTGGTGGTCGTGAGCGCGACGTGTGGAAGTGATGGGGACGCGAGACCGTGCGCGATGTTGGCGGACGCGCTGGGAGAGGTGCTGCGAGAGACGAGGGTTGTGTTCATGAGTAATCCGACGTTCGAGCGAGAGTGCGCGCGCGCTGAGTTCGTGGGAGTGGGCGACGGCGATGAATACGAGGCGTTGCGTCGGGATCACGGCGGACGAGGGCGAGACGGTGGGGCAATCGTGCGGTTTTGGATGTCGACTTGGGAGGAACACGCGCGCAAACTCGAGAAGCTCATTTCGAGCGCGCGAGGACGGATCATCATCATGGCGCACACGCTGGATCTCGCGGTGCGATGCATCGAAGAGCGAGAGATTCGCGAGCGTGGCGTTCGTTCACGGGTGGAATGTTTCTCAGTCGTGCTCTCTCCCGCGCTAGTGAGGAAGCCAGATTTGAAAATTCCACCGTATCTGTATGAGACGGTGTCGTGCATTCGACCGAGACGTCTCGCCATTTGGTTCGCACACCGCCTCGTCGATGCCGCTTTCGTGCCGAGATTGAATCATTTTCGCGCGGCGTCCATGGGATCGAATGACCCAGTTCGTGGCGGAGTTTTTGAGGATTGGTTTTTATGTCAAGGAGGCGCGTTCGCGATGTATCCAGAGATGTTTGCTCAAGCACCCGAAGGATTCCATCAGGTGTGCTTTCCCTTAAGGTCCCCCGATGTCGATGAGTCTTCGTGCGAAGCGGTTCGTAAAGTGCGGTGTTTCATCGATCGAGCCGACTCTCCGACGATCGTGTTCGTCTCAGCCAGTGGGAATCCACCGTTTGCGGCGAAGTACTTCAAAGCGGCGGCAAAAGCGATGCGGGCACTAGGCAGCTGCGCACAGGCAGTGTTTCTCACCAGACACGCTGATCGCTTGCCACCACTTCCAAATAATTCGATACACATACCATTTCTTCCACTCGAAGCGTGTGCGGGGATACATATCGACCTCTTCGTCAGCCACGGCACGATCGGTTGCTTGGCGCACGCATTGAGATTCGGCTGGCCTCAGCTGGTTGTGCCAGCTGCTTGGGACCAGCCTTTCCACGCAGCTCTCCTTCGATCTACTACTAACGCAAGAGCATTGCCGATGAAATGCCTCACGTGGCGACGACTAAGAAGGGTTATGGAGGAGATTCTCAAAGACGAAGTTGCTCTTGTTGAGGCTCGACGAATTGCAAAGAAGCTCGAGGCCGATTCGGCGTCGATCACAGACGTCGCCGTAGTAATCGCGGGGCGCCTGAACGAACCTATCTGCGATCTAAACTAAATCAATACAATCTAGGAGCAAGAAAACTTATCACCGCTGATCTGCGACGCGTAATACGCGAGCTCTTCGCTCGTCGAGTCGCCATCGTCCAGGTCTGACAAATCTCTTGTCCAGGCTCGGATACGCTGCCTGGATCGCTTCTGCGCGGACGTCGTTCGACGCTTCTTCACGCCAGATGTCACCTCGACTTCGATATCAAGATCATCGTCATCATGATCCTCACAGTTCGAGCGCTTCAGGTCGCTCGGCGCGATGGAAACGCTTCGCGTCGCGCCGAGAGCCACGCCCCAAGTCAGGCGTTTCGTGCATCGAGGACACGGCCCGCGCTCGGGGATCAATCGACTGCTCCACTCCTTCGCCGCCTCCCCCGCACGCAACCAGAAATGTTTCGCAAGACATGTCGCGTGGAAAACTGCTCCGCATCCGTCACATCCGACGCATCGATCGAAAGAAACCATTCTATCGACGTCGTGTCTGTCGCACGCGTCACCTGCCGCGCACTTCATCGCTCGTCTCGCCCCGTCGCTCGCACTCACGCTCGCACTCATCGCTCGCCCACTCGCGTCCACGTTCAGAGCTCTTTCACTCATCTCAACCCTCACGGCGTCGTCCCCGCGTCCTCCGTTCGCGCTCCGCTTCACCAGCGCCTCCATCTCCTCCGCGCTCGTACGCCTTCGCTCCACGTGCTCTGGAAGCAAACTCAGATGTCGCTCGATCAACCCCCACCCGCTCTCGCTCATCACGTGTAGAGTCAGCGGCATGTGTCTCCACGGTGCTAACCCTAACATGGCGCACAGACACTCCGCCTTCTTCCCGGGCGCCGTCGTTCTATCGCTCAACTTTCTCTTTCTCGCCTCGTCGCGCGTCGCTCGACACGTCGCCGGCTTTTGCCACGCCCACTCGAACCTCAACGCGCTCGCTTCGTCCTCAAACCCGGTAACGACTAAAATCATGTCACACGGCCGTAGAGACGCGGTGTATCGCGCGCCGTTCGCCAGCGCGCCGTTGTGCTGCGCTAGTCTCCGTGGTGGATTGATCGTGTACCCGACGTAACTCTTTCCTCTCTTCGTCGCGTCCAGGGAGATCACGAGGTAACACGCGTGTAACGGACGGGCGCACGATGTGGTGGTTTGGTCCGCGGTTGACGACGGGCGCTCGAGCGCGTCGCGCATGGCGTCGCGAAGTGCGGATGTGTTGCCGTGGATTATTTTTGAATGTTGGCACCTGGCGCCGCTCAGACGAAGAGCGTCAAGGCGTCAATAATGCGGCAATCGTGTTGTTGTTACAATATCGTGAGTGGCGAATGGTCTACACCGAGTGCATTTCATCAGCGTCGAGGGCTTGGTTGATCACACTCGCGGTCTCGGTGGTGTGAATAGCGAAGGAGCCGGTGGCGGCGCTCGCTGCTGGCGGGCGGCCGACGTATCGGAGGCGGGAGATGTCGGAAGTGGCGCGCGTTCTGGTGGCGCGCTCGGTGGTGGCGATCCTGGGGGCGACATAGGCCCAGTAACCCATATTTTTTGGCTCCTCCTGGGCCCAGACGAGGTGGGCGTTGGGGTAGCGCTGGAGACGTCGAGCCAAGGCGTCGTGCGGGAACGGGAAGAGCTGCTCGAGACGCACGATAGCGATGTCATCAATTTTCTTCGCCAGTCTTTGGCGAGCGAGCTGGTAGTACATCTTCCCCGTGCACAGTACCACGCGCTTGATCTCGTTCGCGGGCTTGAGTGGGATGCTTTCGTGGCGAGTGACGTCGTCTCCGGCGTCGCCGTCAGCGATGACTCTTCGGAAGGATGACTTTGGAGCGAAATCCATGAGCTTACTCGCACAGTACTTGTGATGGAGCAGCGTCTTCGGGGTCAGAATAACCAGAGGCTTCGTATGTGGCGAGCTCATGTGACGTCTGAGCACGTGGAAATACTGCGCTGGCGTCGACGGCTGGACGAGGACGAAGTTTGCGCGCGTCATGAATGACGCTCGCGCGCGCCGGCGCATGTATCGAATCCAATCCCTTCGGTGAATCTTTCCGCTCGAGCCAAAGTATGCCTTGATGTCTTCCCACATACCGCTGGTATCGCTTCCATCGCTCGACTCGAGCGCCCTGGCGAATGTTTCGGTTTTTGCTGTATCTTCAACCTCATCAGGTTGTAGGATCATTTTGATTTTTTCTACGTACACGAAACCGTCCGCATCTGGTCCGAGCGCCTCAAACGTACGCTCAGCGAACGCGATGTCCGCTGCAGCATTACCGGGAAGAGCGTCGGGATCGTCATTAGCCGCGGCAAGCCAGCGCTCGGGCCTCGCAGAGGAGTGATCGGGACCCTGGCCCTCGTAGCCGTGCGGCAAAAGTAGCACCAAGTTGCTGCGCTGGCCCCAGCGCTCTTCCCCGGAGCAAATAAATTGATCTATGATGACCTGCGCGTTATTCGCAAAGTCACCGAACTGCGCTTCCCAAATAGTGAGGGCCTCTTTACCCGCCTCGATTGAGAAGCCGTACTCAAATCCGAGCACAGCGTGCTCACTCAAGGGCGAGTTCGCGGCAATAAATCTATTCTGCGATCCAACGCCCATATTGTCGAGTGGAATGTGCTCGAACGATGTCCGACTGCAATACACAGCCGCGTGACGATGATTAAATGTTCCACGGACGACGTCTTGGCCACTGATTCGAACGTGCGCGTGCGATCCGAGCGGGGCTTCCTCGTCAGGGTTCATCCACCACGCGACGTGCTTACCCCAGTACTTATCATCCGGATGCATCAGTATGGATGCGAACGCTAGCGCTTCGGCGGTCGCCCAATCAATCCGTCCTGTGCCCACTTGCGCCTCGGGCTCCATCGCTTTTCTGCGCGCCTCGAACATGGCACTCACGTACGGGTGTAACTCGAAATTCTTGTCCGCGGGTGGCGAAGTAATCGAGTAACAAATTTCCTTCAAGGCATCGAGCGGCATACCCGTTCCGCACGATGTGATTAGAGCTTCTCGACCGGCGATGCCTGTCGTCACTGAATGTGTAGATGCGAGCCACGATTCCGTGGTCGGAATGAAATGTTGATGCGTGGCACTATCAGTGGCCAAATCCCTTGTGATGTCCTCTTTGAGCTCGCGCAACTCGTCATTCGAGAGCATGCCCTCGGCAACACACACATTAGCGTACGTCGCCGCCACTCGAGGAGTAGAATCTATCCTTTTCGACATCAGCGGTAGCGTTATGGAAGGATCGTCCAGCTCGTTGTGACCGAAGCGTCGGTAGCACACATAGTTTACCACGACATCCGACTGAAATTCGGCGCGGTAGTCAGCCGCGAGTCTCATTGCCCGAATGACCGCATCTGGATCATCGCCGTTTACGTGAATTATAGGTGCCCCATACGCTTTCGCGACATCGCTCGGGTGTGGACTAGAGCGCGCCCGTCGAGGAACGGTGGTGAAACCGATTTGATTGTTCACGATGACATGTACCGTCCCGCCGGTGCTGTAATCAGGCAAATCTTGCAGCGTCATCACCTCTGCCGTTTGTCCGAGTCCGCAGAAGGAAGCATCACCGTGTAAGAGGAGTGGAAGCACATGTGCTCGCGCTCCTGCACCCTGCGCCTCGGGATCGCGTCTAAATTGTTTCGCGCGAACAACGCCGCTGACGACTGCGTTCACCATCTCCAGATGACTTGGATTCGGCACCAGCGTCATCGTAACCGGACGTTTCTCCCCTTCCTCGATCTCCACATCGACGCGTGCTCGCGCACCTAGGTGGTATCGCACGTCTCCGACCAAGAATGATGATCTATCGTCCACTATCTCCGCACTGATGGCCCCTAATGGCTTGCCGAAGACATTGTGTAAGACGTTGAGACGACCTCGATGCGGCATGCCGAGGACGATGGATTCCACTCTGCGCTCCGCCGCGCGCTCGACAAACGCCTGTAAACCTGGAATTAAACTTTCAGCGCCCTCTAATCCGAACCTCTTTGCGCTCGGGAATCTCTCGGCGAGAAAATTCTCCAACATGTCCGCTCGTAACAGCCTCGCCAACGTCTTGCGCCGCGTCTTCTCGCTCGGTCTCTCCGGTCCGCTTTCGAACTGCATTCGTAACCACCGCTTGCGATCCTGACTTGTCAAATGATTGCACTCGACGCTCATCGTTCCGCAGTAGACGTCGCGTAAGCGCTCGAATAATTCGTTCGCCCGCCATCGCGTCTTCTCCGCCCTTCCGCTCGGATCGAGCGTCGCCGCGTCCTCGCCCAAGTAATGCGCCACGTTCGCATCGCTCTCCCGTAAACCCAAATATTTCCCCAACGACACCCTTTCGCCGTCTTTATACAACAGATTCGGGTACCCCGTGATCAGGGCGTGGATGTCTCGCGCGTCCGCCGGCGTCGTCGCCTCCATCGTCTCGAACCCCTTCGTGATTGGTCCAAGCGACCGCCCGAGCGGATCCAACGACGCGGTCAGGTGCCCACGGGCGCGGACCGCTCGCGCGAGTTCAATGAGCCGTAAAGCGTCGTGCGACGCCGCCTCGGATGACCGCGCACGTCGCGCGCGTCCGATTCCATGACGAATCCAAGCGCGGTGATTCCCAATGTGGAGCACCGTGTCGCCCGTCTCTCGCGCGTTCGTCGCCCTCGTGGACGCCGCGAGCGCGCTCGAGCGCCGTAGACGATCACCAACGCTCGATATCCGTCTCGACGCCATCGCGCACGCGCTCTGAGACGCCACGGAGTGACGTTTTCGAGCGCTCGTCGGCTAACCGTCACTCCCGCGCGCATGTCATCCCAGGACGTCGCGCTCGATCTCGACGACGCGAGGTGTGCGATCGCTCGGCTCGCCGACGACGTGTCGAACGGGCACGTCCAGGTGTGCGCGCACGCCAAGCGCAGGGGACGGGCGTTCGTGCGGTCGGCGAGAGATTGCGCGCGCGCGCAACGAATGTACGCGGACGCCGCCGTCGCGGACGCCGAGAGCGCGCTGCGGTGCGTCGAGGCGGTGGTGACGAAGGGGGCGAACGATTCGGAATTCGACGGCGTCGAGCGGGCGCTCGAGCGGTGCGAGCGCGCCGCGCGCGCGCTCGAGGCGACGGTGGCGTCGCGATGATGCCTCGTGTCCGATACAATGTATTATAGTACTACTAGATCTATGTAAAATTTACATGCATTCATCGACTGTAAACTATTAAAGTATGCAATGGGCACACTTCGCGACCACGCACGAGGTCGACCGACGGTCGCCCCGTGCCGTCTCTTCGCGACGCTCTCGAACGCACACGATGTCCAAGCGAGGTGCGTGCGCGCGACGAACGGTAACCCGTCGTCACGATCGACGCGTCGACGTTCTCGTGCGCGCGTCGCGCTCGACGCGAGGGCGTGAAGCGAAAGAGATCGCGAACCCACTAGGGCTTCGCGATGCGCGCGAACACGACGACTGACGCGTTGTTTGATTCGTTTTCGCGTCCTACAGGTGGCGGTAACGCCTCCGGTACCAAGTACAAGATGTCCTACGGTCTTCCGGTCGGTGCCGTGGTGAACTGCGCGGATAACACGGGGGCGAAGAACCTCTACATGATCGCCGTCAAGCGTAAGTATTGGAGCGAAACCCTGTTTGATTGATTCGCGTTCGGTGCTCGACGCGACGCGATTCAATGCTTGAGACTTTGACTGACGCCCGATGACGAATTGTTTCACGCGTATCACAGGCTGGGGATCTCGCCAGAACAGGTTGCCGGCGGCTAACCCCGGAAGCATGGTCATGGCCACGGTGAAGAAGGGCAAGCCCGAGCTCAGGAAGAAGGTCTTCCCGGCCATCATCGTTCGACAACGAAAGCCGATCCGCAGAAAGGAAGGGTTGATCATTTACTTTGAGGACAATGCGGGGGTTATCACGAACCCGAAGGGCGAGTTGAAGGGGAGCGCCATCGCGGGGCCGGTCGCGAAGGAGTGCGCCGACTTGTGGCCGCGTGTCGCGAGCGCCGCGAGCTCCATCGTCTAATGTGTTAGAGACATTAGAACGTTCACGCGGCGAGCGCGAATATGCGAAAATGTCTCACGTAGCGAGACACCGTAGACCGCGCGCGTGTGTGAATAAAAATTAGCCAAGTCAAGGTCATGCTTGCTCTGCACGCGTTTCACTCTGCCCGAACCGCGCGAGCAAGCCGACCGCAGGTGCCGTCGTGTCGCCCTCGAGTCCGCGCTGCGTCCCCGCGACTCGAGTGGGGACGCCCTCGCGAGCCTCTCGCGTCGTGGACTCGATGCGAGTGACGCACTCACGCGCTCAAATTCGTCCTCGTCAGCTCAACTTTCACTATCAAAGCTCACACGCTCGAGCTCGTCGTTCGAGCACTCGTTTCACGCGCTCAAGCGGCGAGCGCGTCGATGCGAATGTCCTCAATGCGAGCGCAAAGTTTGCGTACGCGTGGGTGACGCTCGGGTACGTCGCTCCGAGCGCGCTCGCGTCGGGAAGACTCGGCGAAACGAGCGACGTGGAGTACCTCGCGATCGTGGCGCTGACGTGCGAAACGATCAAGGCGTACGCGACGTATCGAGTCGTGAATGATTCGAACGACGATGTGCTGCGCGACGCGGTCGAGGGGTGGGCGAGTGGACGGGCGGTGTTGGACGGCGTCGCTTTCGGAGCTGTCGCGTGCGTCTGCGCGAGAGTCGTGGACGGTGCGAGCGCGATGCTTTTCGGCGCGAGCGATGGGATTGATAAAATCGATACGGCAGCACTCGCGACGAGTGCGGATGGGGGCGCGTTGGCGACTTCGGCGGCCGCGATCGCAGCGTGCGTCGTCGCCCCGGCGCTCGAGGAGTTTTTCTTTCGAGGATTTCTCTACGACGATCTTATCACTCGTTCTGGCTCGAACGCACTCGCCGTGACGATATCATCAATGGTGTTTGCCGTCGCGCACTTCTCGCCGCGAGATGTCCCCTCGCTCGCGACGTGCGGCGTTGTCTTTGCGTTCGCCAAATCGACCCCGAGCGGTTTACCCGCGGCCGTCGTCGCACACGCCGTTTTCAACGCCAGCGTCCTCGTCGAGCGCGCGCTCGCGAGCTGACGCAAACGATTTATTCATCCATACTGTACACCGCCGCTCTGTTGTATTCATAACGACTAGAACCTATTCCCTATCTCTAACGTACTCTACGCTCTGCGCTCGCCGCGCTCGCGTTTTCAATCCTTCAACCGCTCGAGCTCCGCCAAGCGCTCCATGATCGCCCGCTTACTCGTATCTTGCACTTCTCCCCCCAGAATGAACTCATCCACCAACAGATACACTTTCTGAAAGTTAAACACCAAGTCCAACTCGCACACGTTTGCGAAGAAGTGATCGAGCATCTCCACGAATAGGTGAATCGACTCCAGGTGCGTCAGCTCGTTATCGTTCAGGTCGACGCACAACGAGAAGAATAGTCCGGCGTATCTCCGATAGACAATCTTCGAGTTCCCACGGAACTCGCAGATGTTGGTGTGCTTGGGGTCTCTGTTGACGACCAATCGATGGACGTCGCTCTCGACTCGGCGTTTCTCGTCGTCGTCGAGCGGGACGTAGTACTTCGCCAGTCTGGTTTTGCCCTGACGGTTCTGTAATAAGATGAACCGGATCATGGGGTCCGGGTCGGTGCGTGAGGGGTGGACGTGTGAGGAATGACTGAGATTTTGGGAATCTTGGGACGCTCGGGCGGAGACCTCGCGCGCGGATGACTGTGACTGTTGCTGTTGCGCCTTTTTGGTTACCTATTACACGGTACTGGCCTTCTAATCTGCTGTGCTGTGCTGTGCTTGGAGACAAATTAATATACGTGCTGATAGATTAGGATTCGGCGAGCTCATCTGGGACGATGACGACCTTTAAGACTGCCTCGCCCATGATTCTGTGGACTCCGATTACGGCGTCGCCAGCTTTGACCAAGCCGAGGACGTCTCGGCAGTATATGATGGCATTGCGCATGACCTCTTGCGGGTGGCCGCTCTCGCCACGCCATGCTGGGTGTTCTAGCAGAGGAACGAGTCCGCGGGTTATGAGCGACCGACGAGATACTTCCAGGGCGCGACCCGGAAACCCAGCGTCGTCCATGCACACGTTAATGATGCGCATAGCGGGACGGTACTTTGCGATCATCTGAGCCGTGTGACCGGTGCGTGAGAGGGTAATGATGAGCGAGGCGTTGACCTTTTGCGCCGTACGCACCGCCGAGGATGCCATGGCCTCCGTCACCCCGAGCGGGACCATTTGTTGCTCGAGGATTTGGAAGTAGTCGGCGACATCGTTGACGTACGCCTCGGCTTCGCGGCAGATGGACGCCATGCACTTCACCGCATCCAGAGGGTACGAGCCCGCTGCGGTTTCGCCCGAAAGCATCACGGCGTCGGTGCCATCGAGAATGGCGTTCGCGACGTCCGTCGCCTCAGCGCGAGTCGGTCGCGGAGCGCCAGTCATGGACTCCAACATTTGCGTAGCCGTCACGACGGGTTTGCCCGCCAGATTACATCGCTTAATCATGCGCTTTTGAGCCAAGAAAATCTGTTCCATGCGGATCTCCATGCCCAAATCACCGCGAGCGACCATGACACCGTCGGAGGCTTCCACGATGTCTTCAAAGTTGTCCAGACCCTCCATGTTTTCAACCTTGGAGATGATGGACACCTTGCTCGCAAAGTCGCCCAAGACGCTGCGAATGTACTCCACGTCGCTGCCCTTGCGAACGAAGGAGGCGGCGATGAAATCGACTTGGTTCTTCACGCCCCACTCGATCAAGTCATGGCGATCCTTCTCGGTGATCGTCGGCAAGTTCACGACGACGCCCGGTAAGTTCATGTTCTTGCGCTCGCCGAGCTTGGCGCTGTTTTCGAGCTTACATCGCACCTCGCCCTTGGCGACGTCGCACTCGAGCACGGTGAACGTCACCGAGCCGTCGGCGCACAAAATCTTCGATCCAGGCTTGACATCCTTCGCCAAATCCGGGTACGATACCGCGATCTTCTCCGCGCTACCCTTGAAGTCGTAATCCGTGGTCAACGTGATCTCGTTGCCGACTTCCAACATGATGGGGCCGCCGCCGTCGAGCATACCGGTGCGAATCTCCGGTCCCTTCGTGTCGAGTAAAATCGCACAATCCACTCCAGTATTCGCGCACGCAAGTCTGAGATTATCCAAAGTCTCCTGGTGGTACTCGTGCGAGCCGTGAGAGAAGTTGAATCGCGCGATGGACATTCCGGCTCGCAACATCTTCTCCAAAATCTCCACCGTCCTCGAAACCGGTCCGAGCGTGCAGATGATCTTCGACTTGAACCCAATCCTGTGACTATCCCGCTCGCGAAACATCCCCTCCGCGCTCTCACTCAGCGCCCGCACGTGCCCATTCTCCAGAATGTGTTGCGCCGTCCCGTGCCCTCGCGAGCCTAATAACGCGCTCAGCGCCGTGTTCGAGCTCAACCCGCTCATGCCCACCGTCTTCGCCGTCTTCGCCGGTCGCTCCTCCATCGGGATCGGGTCCGCGGATTCATTCCGACGACTCAACAACGACATCGCGCCTCAACGTTCGCTTCGATCGCTCGTTCGTTCGCGCGTCGTCGACGGCGATGAAAAAGATGCGCGCGATCGCGATCCCCGCCGCCGCGTCCACGGCCTCTTTTGCACCTCCACGCGCGCGAACGACCGCCCGAACGCGCGCTCGCTCTCTCGCGCTCGCGCTCGCGCTCTCGCCCGCGCGCCCGCGCGCTCGTTCGCGCGTTCGGGCGCGGCGTCGACGCGTCGACGTGCGACGGCGGCGTAACCGACGCTCTCGGGTGTGGTCGTCGCGGGATATTCCTCGGTGCGGGACAGCCTGGTGTCGTACTCTGTGTGATGTCGTCCCATGTGCGTGCGTTCACGCGACGCGTGGGCGGGGCGCGTTCGTATTCTGTGTGATGTCGTCCCATGTGCGTGCCTTTACGCGACGCGTGGGCGGGACGCGTTCGTATTCTGTGTGATGTCGTCCCATGTGGGCTCTTGTACGCGACGACAGCGTCCGACCGTCACGCGTGTCGTTCGTCGTACACGGCGTTCACGCGTGCTCGAATACGGACATCCGACCATCGCGTGTGTCATGTGTCGTACATGGCGTTCACGCGTGCTCGAATACGGACATCCGACCATCGCGTGTGTCATGTGTCGTACATGGCGTTCACGCGTGCTCGAATACGGACATCCGACCATCGCGTGTGTCATGTGTCGTACATGGCGTTCACGCGTGCTCGAATACGGACATCCGACCATCGCGTGTGTCATGTGTCGTACATCGCGTTCACGCGTGCTCGAATACGGACATCCGACCGTCACGATCGCGCGCCGTCGCCCGTGGACGTCGTCGACGTCGACGACGGCCGCGGGCGACGCCCGGGAGACGGTCGCGCGCGCGCGCGTCGTCGACGTTCGCCCATGCGCGCCCGCGCGCCCGCGCGCGTCGTCGAGCGCGGACGCGCGCGTGCGAACGCGGGGTCGGTCGTGAGGCGCGGTGACGGACGCGCGCGGGCGCTGGTGCGTCGACGCGCGATGGTGGACGCGACGCCGACGCCCGTGATGGTGTGCGGCGTCGGTGGGAAGATGGGACGCGCCACGGCGTCGGCGGTCGTGCGCAGGGATGGGTTCGAGCTGATTCCGACGGCGTTGGGGAAAGGGCGCGCGGGGGTCGTCGACGTCGACGGCGTCGCGGTGACGGTGATCGATGTGGACGCGGAAGACGGGGAAGCGGTGTTGAAGAAGGCGATGGAGACGTATCCTGGGTTGATTGTCGTCGATTACACGCTTCCGGAGAGCGTGAACGCGAATGGGGAGCTGTACGTAAAGTGCGGCGTACCGTTCGTCATGGGCACGACGGGCGGCGATCGGGACGCGCTTTTGAGAGAGGTCAAGGCGAGTGGGAACTACGCCGTGATCGCGCCGCAGATGGGGAAGCAGGTGGTGGCGTTTCAGGCGGCGATGAAACTCATGGCGGAGCAGTTTCCCGGGGCGTTCGCGGGGTACACGCTCACCGTGACGGAGTCGCACCAGAGCAGTAAAAAGGACACGAGCGGCACGGCGAAGGCCATCGTGGCCTCGTTCAACGATCTCGGGTGCGATTTTGACGTGAGTCAGATCGAGCTCGTGCGGGACGTGGAGAACCAAACCGGTCGCATGGGGGTTCCGGAGGAACACTTGCTCGGACACGCGTTTCACACGTACCGCCTCACGAGCGCCGACGGCACGGTTTCTTTTGAGTTTCAACACAACGTGTGCGGGCGAAGCATCTACGCGGAAGGCACCGTCGACGCGGTCGGGTTCCTCAAGCGCAAGGTTGACGCCAAGGACTCGAAGACGCTGTACGACATGATCGACGTCTTGAAGGAGGGCGCGATGAACTGATTCGCTAGCACCCTTTTTTAAAGTCAAGTTACATACACACACGCGCTACGGTTCACACACACGCGCACGAAGGAATTAAACTTCGAAGCGACCGAGACGCACGAGTCCACGATCGGCGTCGACGACGAGCGAACCTTCGTTACGTAGGACGGACAAACCCGCGAAGACGATGTGATAGTCGCGTCCGACGCCTTCCCAAGGAACGTCAATCGGCTTCACGATGAATAGACAATCGCGCGTGCACGTCTTCAAGGAGCTCCCGCAAAACTTTGCCTGACCGTGCACGTCCGTAAACTTCATGTCCACCGATCGACACCCGAGCTGAAAATCGGACGCATCGAACAAACTCCTGTCGACGAGCATCCCAGTCGTGCCCGAATCGAACGCGACGTAAATCGGCTTGGACGTTTGAAACCGCTCACCGTTAATCCAAAGTTCGTCGCACAGCGACGCGTAGTGATACACCGGCGCCCCTTTCACGCGCAAATCCACCGTTCGCAGCACCCCAGCCCGCGTCGGATCGACCAGAGAGTCCCTGCTCAGCGTCAACGACTGGTTATCGAAATCCAACGCGAAGGACGAGATATCCGTCTGCTGCAAAAAACTCGGCCGTATCCCCCGTTCACGATTGACGTACTTCACGAGTCCAAAGAACGGCGCCGCGTTCGTCCCTCTCACCCCGTCCGCCACGCCGAAGACGAGCTCATCGAAATTAAACTCTCCCACGCCCGCCCGCGTCGCCGCGTACCAACTCGTCGCGTCGTCAATCTGTAATCCGTACGTCTCCCTCGTCGACTCAAACGCGACGAACGACACATCCCTCGCGTCCACGCACCCCCACCCCGACGCCGCACACCGACGAAACGTCGTCAAAAACGGCGATCCACTATCGACGACGCCCGCGAGTTCGTTGCGTCCCGCTCGCCATCGCGCGCGCAACGTCCCACCCTCCGCCTCGAGCCCGATCGTCGTCCGCCGTCGCTCGCGGTCCGACGCGAGCTCGAGCGCGCGCGCGTACTGCTCGCCGAGCGTCGCGTCCGTCGTGGGCGTCCACGGCGTCGCGAGCGATGGATTCATGTGCGTCAGCCGTCGACACGCGTCGAGGTGGAATCCCGCGCGCAGGGCGTCCCGTCGCGTCGTCGCGCGTCCACCGCGCGCGCGGTCGTCCGCGTCATCGCTCGCGCGCGCGGTCGTCCGCGCGCGACGCTCTCGGGCGCACGAGGGACGCGCGCGCGTCGACATCATCATCGCGTCGCGCGATGACGCTCGCGCGCGTCGACGACGACGCCGCGCGCGCGCGCGTGGACCCCGGACGGGGGCCCAGGGACGCGCTTCACGGCTTCGCGCGCGCGGTGGGACGCGTGGGCGCGGGGGCGGCGATGGGGGCGCGCGCGTTGGTCGTCGCGCCGGCGCGCGGAGCGCGCGCGGGCGGCGTCGGAGGGTTCGCGCGAGGCCTAGGCGCGGGCGTCGCGAGCGCGGTGGCGCTGCCGGTGGCGGGCGTCGTGCTGGGGTCGATGGAACTCGCGCTTGGGGTGGCGAACACGCCGGGCGCGGTCAAGGCGCGCGCGCGCGGGGAGCGATGGGACGGCAAAGCCGAGGCGTGGACGCGAGACGATTTAGCGCTCGAGGGCGCGCGATTGGGAGAGACGACGGATGATGCGATTTTTGATCGAGCGCGTTTTTCAGCGTGCTGTTCGGAAGCGATCACATGGATGGTTTCGTCGGTCGCTTGCAGTTGGCCACGCTCGCGATGGCGGGTACGGATCTCACCGAGGAGGAGTCGGATTTGCTTCAGAGTCGACGAGAGATTCGGTTGGCGATCAAGCTCGCGGCGTTGTTAGACGTGTACGTCGATCTTCGAGCGAAAACACCGAGCGAGAAGGAGTCGATTCACGCGGAGGAGTTCTTGGACGCCCTGAAACCGATGGCACAAAAGCTCGCGGAGACGTCCTTCGGTACCGTCATGCTGGCGAAAATTGGTTCGTGCTACAGAATGGAAGCCAAGAAGTATCTCACGGATCCGCTCGCGGGGACGGGGACGTGGCTCGACCTCGGCGTTCGCACAACTACGGTCAAATTGAAGCAACGAGCCTCGTCGTTCAGAAACACATTCGACGCCTTAAAGGCGGGCGTGAGCGTCATGGCGACGATTCAAACCTCCGAGCAAGCCGTGGCAAAAGCGACGACTGAGGAGGAGATCGAGGCGCTTCGCACGAAGCAACAGCTCGACGTCTTGCCACACGTCATTGCAGCGCTCTGGTCAACGACAAGCGTGGACATCGAGCGCACGCTGAGACACGTCGGGCGAAAGGTGCTCCACGACGCGAGCGTTCCAAAGGCGCGCCGCGCCGAGCGCGCCAAAGCTCTAGCCCATCTTGGAAAGATGTTCAAGATCGTCGCGAGTGCGACCGCAAAAACGACGTCGAAAGACGGCGCCAAAAATGCGGTGCACGCCGTGGAGGAAGCACTTCGCGCCGCGCTCGATCCCGAATACGCCTGACCGCATGATTGATATCTGTTACTTGTACAAAACATTATGCGCGCAACATCTATTCTAAATAATCCTACACTCTGACGGATTCGTGCACGGGTTTAATACCGCGCGTGGGTTCGCATCCGGCTAACGTTTCTGCCACCACCTCCGCGGCGAGCTTCCCCGACAGCACGGCACCCTCCATCGAACCTAAAAACTTTTGACTCGTAAAGTCACCAGCCAACGTAAAATTTTTTATGGGCGTTTGCTGGGACGGACGGAACTTGTTCCTCCCCGGAATCGCGGCGTACACGGATCGCGGCGTTTTGACCACGGCGGATTTTCGAAGCTTCGCGCCACCGTTGCTGCCGAGCTCGTCCGGGAACAGCTTTTCGAGTTCCTTCAGCGTCGCGGCAACGATCTCCTCATCGCTTGCGCCGATCCAATTGATATCAGACCCCGCCCTTTTGTCGCACGGAGCAAACACGAGCTCGAGCATCGAGCGCTCGGAATCTGTGTACTCTTTGCAACACTCCGACATATCAGCGTACACGCTGAGCAATGGAGAACGACTGAAGACTAAACCGTCGTACGGACGAAGCTTACGATCGAACCAGAGGTGAACGTTGATGACCGGGATTCCCTCCAGTTCATCGAGCTGCTTGAAGAAAGGCATCGGTTTCCACGCGTCGGGTAATTTCAACTTGAGCGCATCGACGGGCATAGCGGACACGTAGTGATCGGCGGTGAGAATCTCGCCGTTTCGCAACTTTACGCCCTCGACATTTCCCTCGACATCCGTCAGAATTTCTTGCATCGGAGTGTCCACCATCACCTCACCGCCACCGACGCGTTCGATGTGCTCCTTCATCGGCGCGCATAGTCGATCGGGTTGATTCCCGTCCAGAAAGGCTGTCTTTGAACCGTGTGTCTCGTTGATAAATCGATTCATCGCGGTGAGAATAACAGTCATCGAAAGCTTGTCAACGTCGATGAAATCCAGAGCCTTACCCATGGCGATGAACAATTCGTCGCTCACGCGCTTGGGCATGAAATTCTTCTTCATCCACTCCTCCACGCTGAGCTCATCCTGGGCGTCGATGTACCCTTGACCACCCGCGAGCATGGGCACCAACGGCGCCCCCGTGCGTAACTTTTCCGTCCATGTCAACATCTTATCGTTTGACAAAATAGCGTACGCCATGTTAAACGGCGCCGGCACGTTCTCCGGAAACTTAAACTTGGTAAACTCCCCTGGGTAATCCTTCATCGCGAACGTCATCGAGTGTTCTTTCCACTGCAATCGATCCTCGATTCCGAGCTCGGCGAACAGGTTCATCATGTTTGGATACGCGCCGAAGAAAATGTGCAAGCCCGTTTCTATCCAGTCGCCCTCCGCGTCTCGCCACGCGCTCACCTTACCCCCCAACATCTTATTCCGCTCGACCACGATCGGTCGCGCGCCCGCGTCTGATAGATATTTTCCACACGACAGTCCCGCGAGGCCGCCACCGATGATTAACACGCTCTTGCGCTCCGCCAACGCGATGGATTTCAGCTTTTGGCTCAGCGCCTTGGACTCTTGATAGTTTCCATTCGACGGGACGTCGAGGTCGGGTTTGGGGTAATCGCGCGCGCGCGTGATCGACGCGTGACGGTGCACGCGCGCACGACGGGCGTCGACGATGGGGGCGGTGATGAGGGCGGAACGCATGGCGGGGTGTGACGTCGGGCGATGGGAATGAAGTTGTTACACGGGGGATTGCGACGCGCGCACATTGGCGGCGGCGAGCTTGGATTTGATTCGGTCGACGTATCTTCGCACGTCACCGGTACCTCGCTGCGCGAGGTCGTCCAGGATGGGGTCTATATTTCTCGCGGCGAGACGCTCGCGGCACGCTCGATGCCTGCAGAGGTTGCCGAGCGAGTAGAAGCACACTTTGATGAGCTCTGGGTCGAACGCCGCGGGCTCTTTACCTTCGCTCGGAGCAGTAATGAGGTTGATGATCGCGTCTAAAGCACCGGAGTTCACCATGAGACCGCAGAGTACGTTGGAATTGCGAGCCAAGTTGCCGAGTGCGGCGCACGCATTCGAGCGCGTCTTTGCCTCTTCGTTGGCGTCAAGCAGGTACATGAGCGGATCCACGGCGGCGGTGAGCGGACCGTAGAGTGCATCAGAGTGGAACGCCGCGTTACCGATCGCAAAGGTAGCCCACTTACGCGTGGAACGATCTCGGTCACCGCAGCGTTCGATGAGCTTCTCAACAGTCTTGACCTCGAGGAACTCCTCATAGAAGTAGTCATCGTGTCGACACACGCTACCGATCGCGTTGCACGCCCGAGCGCGGACGCTCGCGTCGGGATGATCAAGTAAACGCGTGATGGTCTTGATGATGTTTGCTTCGTCGATCACCCTGCTGTTCTCCTTGTCAATACGAGAAAGTTGCATGATGATGATGAGCCAGTCGACGACAACTTGCGCGCTCGAGTGCTGGAGCACCTTACCGCAAAGCGTCGGATCGAGACCACCACTAGCGATGAAAATCGCGGCGATCTGGCTCGATTGAATACCTGAGCTCATAACGAGAGAGCTGAGGAGGGCGATCGGCGCAGACCACTGATCTGAAGGTGAAGTTGTGACGCTCTCAATGAGTGTCTTCACGACGTTGCGCTCAAAGAGCATAGCTCTGAACTGACGATTCGCACGCTCCGTCGGCTGTTCTTCCATGTCGGGCGTCCGCAAGGGCATCAGCGCTAGTCGCATCAACTCACATGCTGGCACGAGCGTGACGTCGTTCAAGGTGCCGCCCTCGGCTTGTTCTGCCACCGATCTGAAAGCTGTGAGCGCTGAGCACAGCGGCTCAGCCATGCCGACATCAAGCATCGTGACCACTGGATGCTGCGTGCGAGAGGTGAGCAACGGCCCCACTGCGTTCATCACCGCGGCCGTTAACCGAGCATTTTGAGATGTGACCCGTTTTTTCGACGTCTCGTCAACCAAGATGGCGGCTAATATGCGCACGCCGTCGGCATTATTGGCTTCGGTACGGATGTCTTCGTTCGCCTCTGCGACAGTTTTGAGTAGCTTGGCCGAGTGAACCTTCATCGTCGCGCTCCTGATGAGCTTTTGCGTGCCGTCATTCTTCTTTGATAGCGTCACGGCCACGTATTTCGTCAACGTTCCGATCTCTGTCGCCGCGTACAGAGCTCTGCACGTCTCGCTCGCTGTCGCTTGTGTCGTGGACTTCGCCAAAGTCTGGCACAGCGCATCCGTGAGGCCTCCACCCCTAGAACTCGCCGGACCCAGCGCCGCACGCGTCGCTGTGAGCTCAACACTCTGGCCACGACTCATCGCGGCTTCCACGGCGTCCGCTATCGCCGTGCACGTCGTCGAAAGCACGGCTTCACCGAGGTCTCGGTGCTGGTACCCGAGAAGTTTCCCGAGGAACATCAAGTATCCCAACAGCCCGAGCCCGCACCACGGCGACGATCCCGTCGGCTCGGCCATAGCCGCGACGACTCTGATGGCGAGTGCTAATAATTCAGGCTGCGGTGGGTCGCTCGCGTTCGCTGCCATGGAACACGCGTTGATGACCGCCGCGGGTAACTCCTTGCCGATGACGGACAAACCGACGCCTGAGCGTATCAATTTTTCCCTGGGAACGGATAAAATCAGAAGAGTCGATCGTAGAGCAGACATGACATCCGCGGTCTTCGCGAGCTTTGGCTCCGACTTTTTCCCTAGCGTGCGATTGGAGATCACGCTTGGAAAAAATTTGCTTCGTAACGAGGACTGCGGTTGCAGCGTCTCCATGATCTTCGTCAACGCATCCTTGTCGAATCTTAAACCGCACGCAGCATCTGCTGATTTACGCGCCGTAATCTCAATCTCCCGCAAAACGTCATTCACATCCTCCATGCTCGAGAATAACGACGACGAGCCGCCGCTAGATCGCCCATCGTGCGCCGAACCCGCTTCCCGTCCGCGATTCGTCGGCGCCCGATTTGTCGGCTCCTCCGGGACTCTGTCGTCTCTCGCGTCCTCGGTCGCTGTGCCATCGACTCGTCTGACGAACGGATGATCTAGCACATTTGGCCAGTTCAACCGATCACGAGGTCGCTTTATCAACAGCCCTTGCAAAAACGATCTGAACGTGTTCGACATCGTCTCCGGATACTTGACGTCCTCCCTGGCGATTCGCTGCAAGAGTGTGTACATTGACTTGGTGTAAAACGGCGGTTCCCCGGCAAAGAGCTCATACAAAATGATACCGATGGACCATAAATCAACCGTGTGGTCGTACGGCTGTTCCTGCACGAGCTCCGGGGCCATGTACAGCGGTGTACCCTTCACGGAGGTCATCACGAGCGACGACTCGCTCATCGAACGCGCGAAACCAAAGTCGCAAAGCTTCACCTTTCCGTCCCCCCCAATCAAAATATTCTGCGGTTTCAGATCGCGATGAATGACGCGATTACTGTGCAAGTAATGCAGCGCCGAGATCAACTGCTCGGCGATCCGTCTAACCTCACTCTCCGGCAACGTCGCGTCGTTTGCCAAGACGTCGCTCAATACGCCTTGCGCGAACTCCATCACGACCACGAAATCCCGCTCCGTCTCGAACGCATCCAACATCTTAATCACGTTCGGGTGATCCAGCGTTCGCATGATATCGATCTCTTGTCGCAACGACGCCAACTCCCGCTCGCTCTTGTTGCTTTTCGGGATAAATTTCATCGCGCACGCGCGTCCCGTGTATCGTCGACGCGCCTGGAACACCCGCCCGAACGACCCCTCACCGCACGGTCGCGTGATCACGTAATCATCCAACGACGTCTCGCCGTGCACATGGACCCTCGACGGACCCGGGGCGCGTTCCCGTGCGCGTTCACCGACGTCCGCGCGCATGCGAGCGTGCGTGCGCGTCCGGGGGAATCAACTCCGAGATCTGTTTTCGACCCTTTACGTTCGGTTCACGTCCGTGTACGGGCGTCGCTCGATCCGAGCGATGGACGCAGGGGACGGCGTCGTCGAGGCGCTTCGATCGAGCGATCGCGGGGCGAGCGCGCGACGCGCGGGGGGGAATGCGGTGCGCGATCGTGATGGAGCGACAGCTGGTTTTGGAATGTTTAAAGTCGTCAAAGCGGGCGCGTTACTGATGTTCGACGCGTCGCGCGTGGTTTTTCGTCGTTTTGCAGCGTTACAGAAAGTTTCTAAGATTTTGTTGAGAACTCTAGCGCTTGCCACCCTTGCCGCGACCGCCGGCTTTGCCACGACCGCCAGCTTTGCCGCGACCGCCGCCGCGGCCGCCGCCGCTCTTTTTCATCGCGCGCTTCTGCGCGCGCAAATCGTTGAGCTGACGCTTATCCACGGACGGACCACCGGCGTTACCGCGGTGGAATTTACGAGCGACGACAACTTTTTTCGGTGTGCCCTTCCCGCTCTTAGCCTTACCGATGGATCTGCGAGCCTTGGCGAAGACGCGCTCGATTTCCTTTGCCTTGCTCACGTCGGGCAAGTCTTCTTGATCGACGATGGCGGCGGCGCGAACGCGCGCCTGGGAGATCTTTGCCTCAGCGCGCTTCTTTTTGCGCCACTTCGCTTCGGCCACCTTTTTGATCGGACGCGTGTTCACGGCGGCGAGCTGCGCCTTAGCTTCGGCCATGTCTGCTGCGGTCCACTGCGGAATCGGCTTCATGAAGCGCCGCTCGTCCTCGGCGAACCAATCGGGGACGTCATCATCATCAAAGGCGTATCTGTTGTACGCATCATCGATGAGCTCCTCGCGGTCCTTCTTGCGGACCATCTTCTTCCCGAGAGCCAAGATCCGGGCGCGAGTGTCGTCAGAAAGCTCGTCGACTTCGGAATCGTAACCGTACTTGCTCCCGTCAGAGTCGCTCCCCGAATCGGGCGCATCTTCGGGGACAACCTCCAGATCGTCCGCGCCAGATTTCCCTTTAAGAGGACGCTCATCGTCGGAGACGTCGTCGTACGTATCGTCTCGCTTGACAGATCCCTTGGCGACCTTGCTCTTTTTCGTCTTGGCTTCCTCCTTAGCCTTGGTCGCCTTTGCCTTGGCGCGAAGATCGTCAAAGTTTTCCTCTTCGGCGTCTTCAACCGCCGCCTTGGTCTTCGCCGCCTTCTTCTTTTTGTTCGTTATGGGTTTTGCTTTCGGTGGCTCCTCTTCGTCGTCGTCGCTATCTAAATCAGCCGCCGTCGACGCGGTGGTCTTCTTTTCGCCACTCGAAAACAAATCGTTGGCGAACCACATTTCAGCCGCCTTGGCCGCATTTTTCTTCGGTTTAGAGCCGAGGTCGACCAGTAAAGGATTCGAATCTTTCGCTTTGGACTTTTTGCCCTTGGGTTTTTCATCGACTTCATCGTCCTCGTCGTCTTCCCATTCGAGCTCGTCGCTGTCGGATTTGAACTCATCGTCAGCAGGGTCGCTAACGCCGTCCTCGTCAGAATCGTCCGAGTCCAACTCCCCCGCGCCGAGCTGAACGCGTTTGTCTCTACCCACGCTAGGTTCGGTGAACTTCTCACCCTTCTTCGATCGACGTGCCTTGTACATCGCCCACATCTCGTCCACCTCCTTGTCTAATCGTCGCTCGTCCTCCTCCGAGTCAGAGCTCGCGTCCGAGTCCATCTCATCCGGTTCCTCGTCGCTGTCTCGCGCAGCATCGATGCCCGGCGTGGGCGCCTTAGAGACGACATCGAGATCTTTCTTCGTCTTGATGCGTGCGAGGGAGAATAGGTCCATTTCCGTCTCCGTGATCGCCTCGGCGGTACTCGCCAAGCCTCGCGCGACGCGGAGCCGTTCCTTTGCCTTGATTTTCGCCTTCCTCTTCTTCTCTCTTCTCCTCTGGGCCTCCATCGAAGCCTTCAGCTCACCCATCTCGTTCAGCAGCTGATCGTTCTCTTCGTCGTCATCGCTATCACCGGCCTCCTCCTCGCCGCCCGAGGATTCATCGGAGGAGTCGCTTTCCTCGTCCTCGCCGCGTCGTCGTAATTTCTTCTCCAATCCAGTCTCTTTCCTAATCTGCGTTCTCCACTTGAGTAAGAGCTTAAAATCAGCCTTACCCAGAACCCCGAGGTCACTCACGAGCGATCGAATCTCATCCGTCGTCGCTGGATGGCTATCGAGATTCATCCAACCCACCTCCTCGGGTGGTTCCAATCCTTTTCGACTCTGCGCGAAAGGTTAATAATGGTTAGTCATCTCGTCTCAGCGCGCGTTGCAGTTAAAGAAAAAGAGCGCCTGACCGCGACGAAGCCTCAGATGGGTAAACGGCATTGTACTAGACAGATTCGTTTCAGCAGGGGCTCTGACCTCCCTTCAAACAAACTGTGAGCAGTGATCCTCACCGGCTGTCGGGTCTCGCGGCACGGGTAGAGAAAAAATTGAGGTCTCAGTCTCGCACGTACCTCGCCGTCCAGAATGAACGTATGATACAATCCGAGCATCTCTCCCGGCTTGTCTTGCACGATGAACTCTTCGGCCGTGCACTCCTTGTAAAGGGTCGAGACGCCATCCTCGTATCCGCTACGATTGCGTTTACGTTTACCATCCTTTGTGACGTCGACGGCTTTCGCCTCGTCCTCGTATTCGGCGAACAAGTGTTTCGCGTCTAAAAGCCTCGGATCGATCTTCGTCGGCGCCAGGTACCCGCTACACACGACGTAAATCTCCGCCGACGTTCCACGAGACGCCACGGGTTTCGTCGATTCCACCTTTTTGAACAATTGTCGACACGCGTACAGCAGGGCGTGATACTCCACCGACCTGAAAACCTTTGTCACGAACCACCCACCCTGCCCCAAAAATTCGGTCGCCAATCGCAAGGAATCCAAAGTCAACGCCGCCTGCGTGTACGATTCCTTCGCAAAGTTCCCACCGACGTTCGGCGCGCCGTCGTGAATCACCACGTCGTATTGCGTCCCCTTTGGCGTCGCCCGCCGCAGCGCCGCTCGACAGCTCTGCGTCGTGATATCCTCCACGAACGTCGTCACCCCTCGTATCGGTCGAATCGGCGCTAAATCCACCCCAACGATCAAGCTATTCATCGGCATGTACTTCTGCGCCACCTGAAGCCATCCACCCGGCGCCGCGCACAGGTCCATGCACGCCCGCGCCTTTGACAAAAAGTCATACTTGCGATTCAACTGCACCAACTTAAACGCCGCTCGGCTTCGGAACCCTTGTTCTTTCGCGAGGTAGTAGTACTTATCTGCGACGCGGTCGACATCGCGCGCGCGCGGTCAGCGCTCGTCGTTCGCGCGTTCGTCGTTCACGCGCGGCGTTTTCGGTCGCGGTCCGCGGCGGCGGCGGCGGCGCGAGAAATCCTTCGCGCGCGCGTCCACGGCGCCCGCGTCGCGCGCGCGGCGCGGACGACGACGCACCTAAGCGATGTTTCCCTTTGGCCTTGCGTCCCATCGCGCGCGAACGAGGTCGAGCGCGGTGGAGTGCGGCGGTGGTGGTCGCGGGGCGGCGACGCGGCGTCCGGGACGCGCGCGCGGCGGCGGAACGGAGAAAGAGATGGGCGATCGATCGAAACGACGTCGATTACATCGAAAACGAGGAAAGCGGTGGGTTTAAACTCGCGATGGTGGTTCGTCCACGTTGTCGGGGGTGCTCGGGGGGCGAATCGGGGCGTTGGAGGCGAACGCGTCGGCGACGCCGAAGTCGCTCGCCTTGGCGCAGACAAAGCGCACGAGCTCGTTCGCCTTGGATTGGAGAATCGTCGCGGACTTGACGTCGGCGAAGGATTCGGGTGGAAATATGGCGGGGAGCTTGACGAGCATGCGCAGGAGGTGCACGGCGCCGTAGGTCTCGCTCGGGGGTAGAGGAGACCGTTGGTGCCACTCGTCCTTGTACAGGAGCGCGCGCTCGAGGGCGTCGTCGAACGCGCGCTCGAGCCCGGCGCACGTCTTTTCGGCGCGCGCGACGCTCGCCGCGCTCAACGGCTTCCCGCGAGAATCCGTCGTCGTCCTCTGTTCCTGTAAAAACGCCCTGAATATCTCCCGCACGGTCGCGCGCGGGCGCTCGTACGGGCGCGGATCCGTCCCGCGCGAGTCCTCGTAATCTCTCAAGAGCGCCCGTCGCACCGACGCCGGGGCGGTGATCCGAATCACCCGTCCATCACCCTCCGCACTCGCGCGCTCCACGGGCGTCATCTCCACCCCCGCCGCGCTCGCCGTCGCCGTCGTCGCCGTCGCCGCTTCCGCCGTCGCCCGTCCCGCCCGCCCGCCGCGCGCCGCGCCCACGCTCGACGTCACTCGACTCGATGTCACCCCCCCTCCCGCTCGCCGCGACGTCGATATCGTTCCACGACCGCCCCCGCGCGTCGCCGTCGCGTCGTCTCGCCCAGCGCGTCGCGTCGTCCGCTTCGTCTCGGCGTCGTCCTCGGCGCCGCCGCGTCGCGTCGAAGACCCCTTCCCACGCCCGCCGTCCGCGGCGTTCGCCCCGAACATCCCACTCACGCGAAGCGCCAACGCCCCGCGCGTCGTCGCCGGCCCGTCCCGTCGCGCGCGCGTCGCGGCCGTCGCCGTCGACGCGCGTGATTTTTTACATTTTGAATTTGAATGCGTCACCCGCATCGGCATCCGTCTCGCGCGCGCCCTCGCGCGATTCCCGACGCCCTCGCGCGCGAAATGGATCCCCGATCGCGTCGTCGACGTCGCGCCTTCGTCCCGGCCGTCGCGCGCGCGGTGCGGGCGCGCAGTGCCGACGAACGTGCGCGACATGTCAACGTCAATGGCACATTGAATAATCGCGAGACGTCGACGCCGCCGTCGCGGCGTCACGCGCCGCCCCGCGCGCGCGCGCGAACGATCGACCGTTCATCGCACGACGCGCGCGCGTCGACGACGGCGTCGATCGTACGACGCGGACGATGGACGCCGAGGACGATGACCACGGGACGACGACGCGACGACGCGATCGATCGACGACGCGCGCGCGCGCGGTGGACGCGCGATGCGCGCTCGATGCGGCGCGTCAACGGGCGCGGGCGCTGCGAGGGGCGGTGGAGGCGGCGATGGGGGCGCGGGACGACGCGCGGGCGAAGACGGATGACGACGGGACGCCTCGGACGCGGTCGGCGAACGCGGAGACGACGCGTCGCGCCGCGCGGGCGCTGGAGACGGTGATCGCGCGCGAGCGACGAGACGTGGTGGCGGTGCGCGCGCGCGTGGAGGCGCGGGAGCGATGGATCGCGGAGGCGACGACGGCGCTTCGGGACGCGCGGCGGGCGGCGTTCGAGGTGGAGGTGCCGATCGCGTTAGCGGAGGCGGAGAGCGATTTGCGGGAGATACAGCTTCGAGTGGGGCGTGAGACGGCGAGGGTGATGCGGGAGTTACGAGCGCTCGTGCCCGTGGTGACGGAGGTCGGGGATCGGCGCGCGTCGTCGAGCCGCCGGGCGGGTCGCCCGGGGAGACGCGTGCGGGCGTGCGGGTGTAAAGTCCCGGACGCGTTCGACGGCGAGGGGTTCGACGCGAACGAGCTCGCGGGTGGTTTAGGGGCGATGTTGCATTTCGCGACGCTCGCGTCGAGGTACCTCGACGCGCCGCGCCTACACAGAGGGTCGCACGCCGGGTCGCGTTCGTACGTGTGGGCGCCCACGAGCGCGTGGGACGACGCGGCGTCGAGCGTGTGGGAAAACAACGGTACCGTGCACGTGCGCGATTTCGCCGGAGCGAACGCCGAGCGATTGGCACTGTTTCTTCCCAGAGCCGTCGTCGATGGCTCGGTCGACACCGCGAGCGAGCGGGTTCAGGAGAGCAGACTTTTGCTGAAGCGCGCGATGCGACTTCTGGCTCGATCCGTGGCCGCGACGTGTGCGCATCAAGCTCGCGAGTGCGGCGTCGTCGCGCCGGCAGATATGGGCCCGTTTGCGCAGCTGTGCGCCCTCACGGCTCACGTGGCGCGAGGCAATCAGGAGGGGTCGACGCTGCCCGCGGCGGCGCGCGCGCAGACGCCGCCGCACGTTTTGCACAACAGCACCAACGACGCCGCGGGTGCGCGACGTGGGTCACCAGAACTCTTGGACCCGACGACTATGATGCAAAGCGTGGTGGATGGTGCGGTTGTGGACGCGCACGCGAGCTCTGCGAAGCGGTCGCCGCTCACAACGTCCATCATTGAAGCCGTGAGAAGTCGTTGGCTCTGCGAGCGCCCGCCGTCGCGAGGACACGGATTCACCGCGATCGAAGAGGATGAATTCGAGAACGTAGACGATTGTTTCTTCGTCGACTTAGATTGCGACGATGGTATTGACGATTGGGAGTCGATGCGCGGCGAACGAATGAACGGCGGTAAGCCAAGGGCGAAGAACGCGAGCGTCGACGCCAAGCCGCCGAGAAGTCTCGTGTTACCGCCACCCCCGAGCTCGGTGGACATCGAACAGTGGGAGCGCGCCATGCTCATCGACAACCAGCGTTAGGTCGCGCGAACGCTTGTACACTACTCGCGCTGTTGTTATATGTGATTTTACAGTTCTTTCATCGCGAAGCCAACCCGGAGACTCAACGTCTCTCCACGACTGCTCGCAAAACCTCCTCCACCCGCGCTCGCGTCTCCTCGAGCGATAGGGAGGTATCGATGACGTAATCTGCTCGCGCCCGCTTCTCCGCATCCGGCATCTGCCTCGCCAAAATCCCCTCAAATTTCTCTGGCGTCATCCCGTCTCGCCCGAGCACGCGCGCGCGTTGCGTCTTCTCGCATCCCGTGCTCACGACACACACCGCGTCCATCGTCGTCTCGTACCCCTTCTCGTATAACAATGGAATATCAAACACGATCGCGACGTCCCCTTCTCTGCTCGCCACGAAATCTTCCCTCGCTCGATCCACGAGCGGGTGCACCGCGCGCTCGAGCGCCGCCATCTTCTCCGCGTCGCCGATAACAATCTCCCCTAAAGCCCGTCTATCGACCCCACCGCTCGCATCGACGACTTGATCGCCAAACATCTCGCGAACGACGGCGACGGCGGCGCCGTTCGGGGCATACAGCTCGTGTACGGTCTGCGCGCGTCGGTCGCGTCCCGGTCAGTCCACCGCGAAGATCTCTCGAAACGCGCGTTGTCGTCGTTTCATCTCTCGCGCGATTCCCTTCGGTCGACGCACGCACCGCATCGGCGTCCATGACCGCGATCCCAAGCTCGCGAAACATCGAAGCGACGGTGGACTTTCCCATGCCGACTGAGCCGGTGAGACCCAACAGTTTGGTCGCCTCGCGCGTGGACTTTGGACCGGACGCGGACGCGTGGACGGACGCTCCGGACATCGCGCGCGATCGGAGTGATATAGGTGCGCGCGTGGACGACGTCGAGGCGTGCGCGAACGAGGTCGAGCGCGCGAGCATGAAACGCGCGAGTCGCGCTTTGGAGACGAGAGCGCGCTGAAATTTTTTTCTTTTTCGCACGACAACGCGACCCTCGATCGAGGGTCTCATCCTACTTCTTGCTGAACCCGAGACCGTTATCTTCGGCGTATCGCTCCATGAAACGCATGAATCTGTTCCAATCCGCCTCGGTCTTCATCACGTACCGCGCCTCGATCCCAGTCGGCTTACCGTTGACAAACTTTGCGTTCACGTCCACCGTGCTCATCTCGCCCTCCTCGTCCGTGAGAAACATCCCCGTGATGTCTCCTTGCCCGTTTTCAAACACGTCCGGGTCACTGAAGATGAAAAACGCCGTGCCGTTCGACCCGTCCTTTGAGCGCGTCAGCCGCACCTCTGGCACCGCGGTTTCGTTCTGACCCTTGACGAACTGAATCGACGTCGTCGTCCCGGCCCGAACGACCACCGAGCGTCGCGCGGACTTTGAGAACCGTTTCGTGCTCGCATTGAACGACCGCGCGAGCGCGAAGCGCTGTTGAAGCGCGCTCACGGACATGATGCGTTGCGTTGATAACAGTGACGTCGACGATGCGATCGCTTTTTGGTTTTCGTCGCCGTGGCGTGGACGAAGGGCGCTTTGGCGTGAACGAGCGCGTCAAGTGGACGTCTCTCGGGCGTGTTCGCGCGTTCGAGCGAACTTGGGCGGGCGCTGAGCGTGCGTCGGCGTGTGCGGTGGAGTTACGCTGAGTCTTCAGGTTTGCTTGCGGCTGCGTTCGTTTCGTCTTTGCAAGGATTGTCGGTCTAAATCTGCGCGATCGCGCTCGCGAACGGTCGACGAGCTTGGACGAGTACAATTCTCTAATTTTCGTCGGCGCGGAAGGTGTCTTGGATCTTGCCGAGACGCTTGGAGAAGCGCTCGAGTTGGCGTCGATCCTTGGCGGACTGGGCGGATTTCAGCTCCTCCTTGGTCATGAAACCGGCGGGTCGACCCGGGCCCGAATTCACAAGTCCGCTCTCGAGTTGACTGAGCTTTTTGGTGAACGTGTTGAGCTCATCGTCGAGGTATCGCCCCACCTTTCGTACGTCGTCGGCGACGGTTTTCTCCGCGAGCACGATGTCCTTCTCAAAGTCCTTTTCGAGCACCTTGGCGTCGTCGGCGAGCGTGTCCAGATCCGTGGGCTTCTGAAGCGTGAGCTCGGGCGCGGGCTTGCACGAGTTATCGGTGATGACGAAATCGCTCCACTTCACGCCCACCTTTTTCGAAGCCGCCTCGAGGTCTGGGATCCACTCCGGATTCAACTCGGGCGACGTCGCGTACACCGTAGCGCCGCCGTATCCGTCCCAAGCGTCGTTCGTGCCGCGATAATAAATGTACACCCACTCCTTATCCTTGTACGCGGGAATGTACCACGTGTCTTGATAGTGCAACATGACGTTTCCTCTATTGTACAAGATCGCCTTGCCCTCGGGATCTTGGTAGAAGCGCTGCACGTCGCTTCGCTCGTAGAACTGACCGTTCGGTCGATTCACGCGCCAATTTATCTTAATGTACATCTTCCCGTCCTCACCCTTGTCGAAAAAATGCTCTTGGCAGTCGAAGATGTCGAAATCTTTGTTCAAACCGGCGACAATGTACCAGCGCTTCTCCTTCACCATGGTATCAATCGTAAAATCATCCGCGAGCGCGTCAAACGGCGGCACCGGATACTTGCCATCATCCTTACGCTGCGCCACGCACGACTTTTCCGTCACCGCGCACGTATTAAACGTCCCCACCGCGTTCGACGCGTATAAATCCCCGCACCGAATCTGGCAATCGCTCTCATCCTCCCTCCCGAAGCACCCCTGCAAGCACACCAAATCCTCCAAACACTTTTCATCCGTCACGCACGTCGCGAGCTCTCGTCCGCAGTTTTGCAACAAACACGCCCCCGTGGTTTGCATCTCCCGCTCCTTCGCCGGCGAGAGCGCGCCCGCGCGCGCGACGTCCCCCCCCATCGTCACCGTCACCGCCACCGCCGCGAGCGTGGAGACGACGCCGCGCACGACGTCGTCCAATCCTCCCACCTGCGCGCGCGAGCCATCGCAGTCGCTCGGCCGTCGCCCGATCGCTCGCGCGCCGACGCGTCGTCCATCATTCGTCTGACGACACCGCACGCGCGCCCGCGACGCCACGACGCCGTCGCCGAGCGCGCGCGCGCGCGCGGACATCCCTCCCGCCGCGTCGCGCGCGCGCGCGC
>NC_014441.2:105303-120438 GCF_000214015.3 Ostreococcus tauri
CCCGCACGCGCGCACCGCGTCGGACGTTACATAGAGAAAACATGATTCGTATACACACCCTGGATTGGATCACGCTCGGCGGCTGCCTTCATATAATATATGTTTTACACCCATATAAGCCATCCACGACCGATCTCCCCGCACGCGCGCCCCGAGTGCCCGTACATAGAGAAAACATGATTCGTATACACACCCCGACCGAATCCCCACGCGCGATCGCGCGCGACCCTCGAGACGAACGCCGACGACGACGGCGACGACACACGCGCGCGATCGATGGGCGCGCGGTCCGCGCACGCGCGCGCGCCGACGTCGGCGTCGGCGTCGGCGACGGCGCGCGCGCGACGACCGCGCGGACGCGGCGGCGTCGTCGCGACGCGGGCGACGACGGTGAACGAGACGGCCACCGCGCGTGATTTGCCCAAAGTCCTCGTCGCCGGCGGTGGCATCGCGGGACTCATCACCGCGCACGCGTGCCGAAGAAAAGGGATGGAGGTGACGGTTTTTGAAAAGGTGCGAAAGTACGAGCCGTTCGGGGGACCGATTCAGTTGCAGTGTAACGCCCAGGGGGCGCTGGATTCGATCGACCCGGACGTGGCGGAGGCGGTGATGCGGGCGGGGACGATCACGGGTGATCGCGTGAATGGATTGCTCGATGGCGTCTCGGGGGAGTGGTTTTATCGGTTCGATACGCGGAAACCGTGTCACGAGAATGGGTTGCCGTTGACCTTGGTGTTGTCGCGATTCGAGCTGTTGGATATTTTGAGCAAAGGCGTGGGGGCGGAGAACATCGAGATGGGCACGGTGGTGGAGAAGTACGAACATCGGGGAGATAAGATCGTGGCGACGCTCACGGATGGGACCGAGCACGAGGGCGATGTGTTGATCGGCGCCGATGGCATTCATTCGAGGTTGCGCAAACAAATGCGCGGCGCGGAGACAAAGTTGGCGTACGCCGGGTACGCGGTGTACACGGCGATTTGCGATTACTCCCAGCCTCACCGCGAGCCGGTGAACACTGATCCGAACAAGGTCGGTTACCAAGTGTTCTTAGGCCCGAAGCAATACTTCGTGAGCTCGGACGTTGGTAACGGACAACAGCAATATTACGCCTTTTTGGAGGTTCCGCCCGGGGGCGACGACGAATTCGCCAAGTGCGAACGATGGGCGAACTATCGCGATATGTTGCTCGATCGATTCAGCGATTGGTGTCCAGCGGTGTTGGAGCGCCTCGAGTGCACCAAGCCCGAGGATGTGGAGCGTCGTGACGTGAACGATCTCTTGCCCGATCCGCGCTGGGTCGACGGCCGCATGGCGCTCCTCGGCGACTCGGCGCACGCGGTGCAGCCAAACCTCGGCCAGGGTGGTGGTCAGGCGATCGAGGGCGCTTACGTCCTCGCCGATGAGCTCTCAAAGTGCGAAGGTGGGAAGGGTGTGCAAAAGGCGCTGATGATGTACGCCGCGAGACGGTTCCTGCGCACAGGCGCCATTCACGGCTTGTCTCGATTCTCGTCCCTCATGAACACCTTCTATCGAAGATATCTCGGCGACGAACCGTACGGATGGTACCCCGAGCCGGCGAAAGAGATGTGGCACGAGGTTTCCAAGGCGAAGATCCCGCATCCCGGTTCGGTCGTCGGTCAAATCGCCCTCATGGCGACGATGCCCATCATCCTCGAGTACGTCGGCGCCGGCTACGGCATCCCGGGCGTCCTCGGCGGCGCCTCTACGGGCAATGGCAAGGACCGCGTGCCAAAATCTCAAGTTCCCGGTATTTCCGCCCCAAAGCGCGATCTCACCGCGGACGATTTCAAGATGAAAGGCATCCCGGGTCTCGCCAAGTGAGCGAGTCGCGCGTCGCCGAGAAAGCCGCCGACGACGAACACATCCGACGTCCTCGCGCACTGTACATCGACACCGTATTCAAAACTTACACGCCGCCAATCACTCGCGACGACCGCGAGCGCACGCTCGCGCGCGTCGCGTTTTAATGACACACTACGATTTTACCCTTCGTCCGCCGTCGCCGCGTCCGCTCGGATGAAGCCAACCGTCCAAGCCATCGACATCGTCGCCACGCACCGCCGCGCACCGCGCATGCGGCGTCGTAAAAACCGCCCTCACCCGTGGGCGCGCTATCTCTCCCTCTTCTCCCTCGTTTTCACCGTCTCGTTCGCGACGACGGGCGAGGGAGCGACGTGTACGACCCCGCGGTTGAAGAGCAGAATCGGTAGCGTGCGCGAGTGTTCGCCCACCGTGCGCGCCGAACGACGGCTGTGCGGCGTCGTCGCGGGCGCGGTGGACGCGTCAACGTCGCTCATGTACGTCGCGAGCCCGTTGAGCGATTCTCTCGCGGTGATCGACGTGGGAACGCCGACGGCGCCGCGGGTGACGAGCGGGACGCGAGACGCGCGGACGACGCGGAGACCGCTGGACGTGCGATTACACGATAGTGGGACCTACATCGCGGTCCTGAGCGGTGGAAATACGGCGAGGGATAAAAATTCGACGCTGACGATCGCGAGCGTGGAGGGAGTGAACGCCGCGAACGGGGCGGCGCCGACGTACGCGGCGACGAAGAGCGACTGCGTGGCGACCGTTCGGGACGGGCGTACGCATTACGTCGGCAGCCTGTGTGGGTGCACGGCGTTTGATATGGTGGGTGATGTGGCGTACGTGGTGTGCGGGGACGCGAGTCGGTTGACGATAGTGTCGCTGCCGACGACGGCGGCGAACGCGGCGACGACGGCGATGACGGTGCTCGGTTCGATTCAGAGCGAGTTGTTAGCGGAAGGGAACGCGGTGACGGTGCGGAATAATAGGGCGTACGTGCGATCCGATGGAGTTTGTGCGTCGTGCGTCGCCGTTGTGGACGTCACCAACGTGGCATCTCCAACCATGGTTGGCGAGAGCGATGTTTCAGTCGTGACGGATGTCGACAGGTGGTACTGGACGACAGCATTCTTAGCTCGTGGCGCGCACAGGGATAACGCGACGTTCGAGTACGATTGGATAATGGATCCTGTGTCGTCGAGTGTGACCACGGTGTCGCGTGCGTGCGTGAACTTTGCGAAGACGATCGGGGACTCGCCTTCCGCGTGTGCGGGGAGTACTTACCACTTTGCCTACGAAGCCGAAGCCGAGGCAAACGCGTACTGGTATTGCGCGAGTTGATCGCGATCGTCGATGGTGATGTTTCTAAACTCTGTAATACCACTACATGCTCGCTGATAACGAACGATCATTTACGAGCATTTGCCTTTACGCCCCGATTGGACTCTCAGCGCGAATCAACGTCGGGTTGGGCATGAACAACAGACGCATCCCGCCGACCTCGATCAGCGTGTGTGGGGCCAAAATACATCGCTGCCCGGTGCTCAAGGGGACGTTATTGCACCAAATCGGTCGGCGACCGACGTTACGAAGCGCGAACTCCCCGTTCCATCGCAGCTTTAAAAACGCCTGCTGCCGAGAAATTTTGCTCGCGTTTCCCGCCTCACACAAATCGACGTCCACCTTCAACTCCTCCGTCGATCGCCCGATCACGCTCTCGCGCTCTGTGATCACGAACGTCGCGCTCATCCCCACTAACTCAGCGAGCGCGCCTCTCGATGTGGCCAATCGCGCCGTCGCCGCCTGCGCGCTCCGCTCCAACGCCGCAATTTTCCTCAGCGTCGCCGCGTCCGCCTTCACCACCTGCATATCCTCCCCATCACCCCTCGCTCGACCAGCCGCGCGTAGAATCGCCTGTTCCGCCTCCCCGAATCGCGGCGGAACATCTTCGTTCGTCGAATCGTCATCTTTCCCGTCTCCGCCTCGCGTCCGCTTCGAGGGCAATCCCTCGAGCGCCTCTCGCAGCGTCGGTCCCGGCGTCCATCGCGCTCGCTCGTCCACGGCTTTGAAGATCTCTTCGTCGGGCAGCGCTTTGATCCTCGAAGCGAACGCGCGCGCGAACGCGTCGTCGCGCAGAGCTTTGTTCCAACGCGACGTAATTTCCAATTGTGACCTCTGCGGGACAAACTGAATCACCGCGTCGTCCCCGGTCAACGACTCGATCGCGACGCCGCACTCGAGGGCGTAGCGAAGTAACGCGTCGTCGATCGCGGGCCAATCGTCGATGGACATCGGGGAGAGAAGACGCGCGCGGGGGTGTGCGGAGAGGGCGGGACGCGAGGTCGAGCGCGCGCGCGGACGAAACGTCGAGGCAGCGCTCGAAGGCGCGCGCGCGTGATTTCGACGCGGACGAGTGATTTCATTTCATCACACGGCGTACGCTAGATGAAGAGGAACATGGGACGCTCCTTGGAGCCGATCATTTTCGCGCGTCGCGCGGCGCCGACGACGCGCTCGAGCTTGAGGGCGTCGAGTTTGGAGAAGAGGGCGACTACTCCGGCGGCGTGGCCCACCGCCGGGTTGGACGCGCTGGACACCGCGGCGGATGAACCGGCGAGATACGACACGAGCTCGGGGTAGAAGTGCGCGTGCTCCGGGAGGGAGTAGAAACAAATTTCTCTCGCGCCCTTGATGCGGCGGCGAAAGTAAAAGTGCGCTCTCTCGCTGAGGAGCAAAACACGCTTTCGACCGTCGGCGAAGAGCGTGCGCGCGCGCGCAGCCTCTCGAGGCTCGGTGTACTCGCTGTTCACCGCGAATGAAACGTCCTCCTTGGTGAGCAAGTTGCGAACGCGAACGAAATCAAAGTACGAGCTGACGAAGATGACGACGCCCGGCTCGGGATTCTCTCGAACGCGAGGGAGCACATTCTTCACGAAGTACTTGAAACGAATGTCATCTGCGTTCACCACATCCGAAGATTTCATCGGAATTCGCTCAAACTGCTGCCGTGTCTTCAGCGTGAGCTGTCCCAAAACGCCCTTGTACGTCGTGCGCAACCGAACCTTGCCCGCGAAATTTACGCATCGACGATTGAAGAGCGAGTTAATCTCCGGTGTCTGAAACGCCGACAAAAGGATCGTCTGCCGGACGTTGCGGGCGAATCCATTCAAGTGTGACTCGCGCACGCGCTGAACGTCGCAATCACGCATGTCTTTCGGGAGCTGGTTCATGGCGTCCAGAATGGTCACGACGTGCGCCCAGTTTTGCATCTGAATGACGTGCGCGTGATCGATAACTAGAATCTCGATCGAGCTCAGGAAATCCCCGGCCGTTTTCTCATCCTGGAGCGCGGTGACGATACCGAGTGGCGAGGCAAAGATGATGTCCGCGCCGAAGAAATCGACGTACAGACGCACGCTCGCTTTTGTGAGCTTCAAGCCGAGCCGAAAGTGGTCGTCCGTATTTCCCTTGAAGAGCGCGGTGTGATCCTCCGGAACGAATGGCTTAAACTTGCGCTTCTTACCCGCCACCTCGTCATTTTCGTCATCGCTTGCTTCGTAGGCTAAAAAGTCTTCCTCGATCCGCTCGAGCTTATTCACCGCGTCGTTTCGTCCGTGCGCTGCGGGACACAAATCGAGCAAACGCATAATCGCCCGACCCGCGATGTTTCGCATCGGCGTCAGGAACAACACAGTCGGCCGCACGAACCCTTGATCGCGCGGAAGATCGTCCTCGACAACCTTGATCCCAGCCTTGGCCTTCTTGGCGAGCCCCTCGTTGTTCTTCATCACGCGATTTCTCGTCCGCGTCACGTGATCGATAACGTGCAGACACACCGCGTCCAGCGTCTCATCGTTCATCTGTTGCCCCGCCGGACCTTGGTCGGGAACGAGTTTTCTATTACCGTGTTGCACATCCACGTAAGACGCCAAGACCGAGTACAGCGCCGCTTGCGACGCGCTCGCGAATCCCGCTTTTCCGGTCGCTTCCTTCCATCGCTCCGCCGTCTTCGCGTTTACGAAATTCGGTTTCTCCATCGCTTTCGGTACCTCCAACCCGCACGCCCCCTCCCACACGTCGTCGCGTGACCCAGACGTCGACGCGCCCGCGCCCGATTCGCCCCGCCAAACGATTTTCCTCGTCTTCAACTCCTCCGCGTCGCGCGCTCGGAGCGCTTCGCCCAGACGCGCGTGTCGTTCCATCGCCGACGCATCCTGATTTTCATCGCCACTCTCGCCCGCGTCTTCATCCGTCCCTCCATCGTCGTTCTCTTCGTCCTCTCCCTCTTCCTCGACGCTCCTTTCATCGTCGGATTCCGTCGCGTCGACCTCCGCGTCGTCCGCGCCGTCCGCACCGTCGTCGCTCGCATCCGCATCCTCGCTCCCATCCTCCTCGCTCCCATCCTCCTCGCTCTCGCTCTCGCGCTCGCTCTCGCTCTCATCGCTCGCGTGCGCGTCTACCCCACGCGTCCCGAGCGAGGCCAAGAGCGCGTCGTACGCCGACGTTCCGGCGACCGCCGCCGCCGCCCCCTCGCGTTCGTCATCGCTCGAATCGCTCGCGTCCTCGCCGCGCGTGGGCGCGTGGGCGCGCGCTTTCGCGACGCGATCGTTCGGACGCGCGCGATCGACGGTGCGTCTCGAGCGCTTCCGCGCCGCGCTCGCGGGCATCGCGTCGTCGTGCCGCGCGCGACGGTGACGGCGCCGATGGCGTGGGTCTGGGTCTAAACCCTCATTCTAGGGGTATTCGGTATCTAAACCCTATACCCTAAAACCCAGTTTTCACGCGTTTTCCACCCGCGCGCGTCACCCTCAATTCGCGCGTCGCCATGCGCGTGGCGCGCGCGCGCGCTCGGGCGACGAACGCCGTCGCGGACGCGCGACGAGATCACGCGCGAGCGCGAGCGCGTGCGCCGAGAACGCGCGCGCGCGCGGTCGATCAAAGCCTGAACCCGCGCGTCGAAGCGCTTCGACCGAGCAAAACGGTCGCGCTCACCGATCTCGCGCGACAGTTGCGAGCGGACGGGAAGGACGTGATCGGGCTCGCGGCGGGCGAACCGGATTTCGCGACCCCGCGGGCGGCGTCGGAGGCTGGGAAACGGGCGATCGATGCCGGGAAGACCAAGTACAGCGCGAACGCGGGCGACGCCGAGTTGCGCAAGGCGGTGCGGGAGAAATTACGGCGGGAGAACGGATTGACGTACGATTGGGCGAGCGAAATCGTGCTCTCGAACGGGGCGAAACAGAGCGTGGCGCAGTGCGTGTTGGCGACGTGTGGACCGGGGGATGAGGTCATCGTACCGACGCCGTATTGGGTGAGTTATCCGGAGATGGTGACCCTGAGCGGGGCGGAGTGCGTCGTCGCGGAGACGACGGCGGATGAAGGGTTTTTGTTGACGCCGGAGAAGTTAAGGGCGTGCATCACGGAGAAGAGCCGATTGTTGATCTTATGTTCGCCGAGTAATCCGAGCGGGGCGGTGTACCCGAGGGAGACGCTGGAGGCGTTGGCGAAAATCGTCGTCGAGCACCCGAGATTGTTGGTGCTGAGCGATGAGATTTACGAGCACATCGTGTACGCGCCGGCGTCGCATCACTCCATCGCGGCGTGTGATGATATGTGGGAGCGCACGCTCGTGGTGAACGGGTTCTCCAAGTCGTTCGCCATGACGGGATGGCGTCTCGGGTACGTCGCCGCCCCCAAGCACTTCGCGCGGGCGATGAGCATGTTGCAGTCGCAAATCACGAGCGGTCCGAACTCTATCTCCCAGGAAGCCGCGCTCGCGGCGCTACAACAGCTCGGTCCGCGAGGTGGCGATGCCGTGGCCGAGATGGTTCGCGCGTTCGAGCGTCGCAGAGATTTCGTGAGCGCACGCCTGTGCGCCATCGACGGCGTCAAGCTCCCGCGCGTCGACGGCGCCTTCTACGTCTTCCCCGACGTCAGCGCCCTCGTCGGCGACGGTGCGAGCGCAGAGGGGTTCGGCCCAATCGCGGATGTCGACGAACTCTGCAGATATCTCCTCGAAAAGGGTCTCGTGGCCGTCGTCCCGGGGAGCGCGTTCGGCGTCCCGAACTGCCTGCGCGTCTCGTACGCCGCCGCCGACTCCGTTCTCGACGAAGCGCTCTCCCGCATCGAGCGCTGCCTCGACCCGAGCGTGTACACGCGACCTTCCAAGTAATGCGCACGATTCATTCCTAGCCTGAACGCGCGCGTCGACGAACAGAGGCGCGTCCTCGGTCGCTCGCGCGCTTTTCGCCGCAGCCGCCGCGCGCGCGCTCCACTTCGCGCCATGCCGTCCACCCCTCGCGTCTTCCTCGACGCCGAGACGCGCCAACGCTTACACGACGTCCTGAAAACCCCCGATTCCGGCAGAGCGTCCGCGAAACCCGACGCCGCGCTCCTTCTGACGGAATTCCTCGAGGACACGGTGATCAGGTGTTTGACGCCCGAAAACCGTCGTTTTCTCCGTGAAGCGAAGGTCGGTCGCGCCTCGATCGCGTCCGCGCTGGATGAGTACGGATTATCCATCGACCCGCCGGTTCAAGGGCTCGGATCGGCGACGTACGACGCGATCGCGGATGAATTACTGAGCAGGGCGGTGGCGCTGACGGCGCTCGACGAGCGCGAGGCCGCGAGCGGTGATTTATCCGGACCGATCGACGCCATCGAGCGCTCGAGCAAGCGATTGAGACTGAACGATCGGATGACGAGCTCGGAGGTGTCGAACGCGATCGCGAGTGGGTCAGGGCGAGCGGCGCTCGAGCGCTTGGCGACGGCGCTCGGCGTGGAAGCTTCGAGCGGCGGCGACGTCGTCGACGCGTGCGTCACGCTCGAGCGATGCGTCGCCGCGCACGAGCGATTTGTCGCGGGGTTTGAATCGGCGTCGGGTCTGGAAGCGGCGAGAAATCCGCCGAGGTTGGAGGACGTCCCGAGCGGTATCGGGTTGGACGGCGACGCCGAGGTCGAACGCGCCGTCGCGGTCGCGCGCTTGCTCCACGTGAACGATCTTAGACGTTTGCAGAGCGATGTGGACGCATTTTTAGTCTCCATGCAGGAGTACACCGCCGACCCAAAGACGGATTCGCGCATGGGACGCGTCGGGCGGTGAGCGCGCGAATGAATGCGACGCGGCGGCTTTGAAACGACGTCGAGAATAGCACATAGCGAGCACGGATGAATAGAGTAGACACCATCATTCCCAAACATAATCAATCACCATCACGCGCGCGTCCCGCACCGCGCGCGCGTCAGAGCATAAAATTACACGACCCGTCCGAGCGCAACTCTTTTCGCATCAACACGCGCGGCGACGGCGCCTTCCCCCCGAACAACCCCGCCAATCTAAACACCCGCTCCCTCTCCACCTCGACGTATCCACTCTCTCGATACAATCCAACCGCCGCATCCTCACCCGCTCGAACGTGTAACCAACAATCGCACCCCCCCATCTCCGTCGTCAACCGCTCCGCCGCCCGCACGAGCGCCCGTCCCGTCCCGCGTCGTCTTCGATCTCGCCGCACGCACGCGTTCCCCACGTACGCCGCGTCCGACGGCGGCGCCATCCTCGAATCACCCTCCACCGGTCTCGTTCTCGACGTGATGGACACCGTGATGAATCCAATCACCTCTCCGCTCGTCCCGTCCGTCGCCGCGAGCGCGACCTCCTCCGGATCTTCCCTCGACGTCAACCCGATGACGTACCGCAGGACGTACGCCCGCGGTTTCGCATCCTCCGTCTCCGAGAACGCGTCGACGATGACGTCCACGCACGCGCGGACGTCGTCGTCGCGCGCTCGTCGCACGCGCGTCCCCGTCGCTTGGTCGACGAATTCAAACGCGCGTTGGAGCTCCAGGAGGTCGTCCCGGCGCGTCCCACGCGCGCGTGGGGTCCCTCGGGCGCGCGCGCGCGATCGCGGGCGCGCACGCGCGGGCGCGGACGCGCGCGCGAGCGCCATGGGCGTCGCGAAGCGCGGATTCTTTGGACCGAGGTGGTCGTCCACGGCGCGTGCGATGGCGACATTGGTCGACGACCGCGTCGCGATGTCCACCGCGTCCGAGGTCGACGCGCTCGAGCGCGAACTCGCGGGGTTAGCGCTCGATGCGAAGAAGGTGCGCGCGCGATGGGCGACGCGGACGCGAACGTGAGAGACGGAAAGACGCGGTGGAGGGTGATCTGGGATTTTTTTAGATTCGTGCGACTGACGAGCTCGCGCGCGCGCAGAACGGTGATCCGAGCGCGGCGCTCGAACGCATGCTCGCGCTGGAGAAGACGCACCGGTTGGCGGCGGATGCGGTGGCGGTGCCGAGGTTGTGCGTGGCGATCTTGGATTTACTTCGGGCGCACGACGATTGGGACGGCGTGCGAGAACACGTCGCGGCGTTGGCGAAACGACGGGCGCAGTTGAAGCAAGCGATCGCGGCGATGGTTCGTCGGTGTATGGCGTTTGTCGATGAGGCGCCGGACGCGACGCAGAGAAGGAAGCTGATCGAGACGCTGTGCGACGCGACGAATGGGAAGATTTTCGTAGAGGTTGAAAAGTCGAGGCTGACGAGAAAGTTGGCGGCGATGCACGAGGAGGAAGGACGGATCGAGGAGGCGTGTGCGGTCATGCAGGAGGTGGCGATCGAGACCTACGGGGCGCTCACGAGGCACGAGAAGTTGTTCTTCATCGAGGAGCAAGTGCGCCTGTGCCTGGCGAAGAAGGATTATCTCCGCGCGTTAATCTTGAGTCGTAAGATCAACCCGAAGACCTTCGACGAGCTCATCGAGAAGGGAAAGAAGGAAGCCGAGAAGGAAGCCGTGAAGGCGAAGAACGAGAGCGAGCGAAGCGAGGCTGAGAAGGAGGCGCTAAGGAAGGAAAAGTTGAAAAAGGAGGGACAGGTTGAGCACGCCGAGGGGTACTTTGAACCGACTGACGAGGGCATTCCCTCGCTCGAGGCGCTCAAGCTGCGATATTACGAGCTCATGGTGGAGTACTATAGTCATAGCGATCAGTATCTCGAGATTTGCCGGTGCTATCAGAACATTCTGGAGTGCGCGGAGGTGAAGGACGATGCAGAGAGATGGGCGCCGACGCTCAAAAAAGTTGTCTGGCTCGTGTGCATGTCCAAGCACGAACCGATGCAGCAGTCCATTCTGCACGGTGTCAAGGGTAACTTGAAGCTCAGCGATTTACCCGCGCACCAGGCGTTGGTGAAGCAATTTTGCACCAAGGAGATCATCCACTGGACGACGCTCCAAGAGCGGTACGCGCAAGAGATCTCCGACGAGACGGAGCTCTTCGGCGGCGACAAGGGCACGAAGCGCGTCGAGGATCTCAAGCTCCGGGTCATCGAGCACAACATGCTCGTCATCGCCGCGTATTACTCGCGCATGTCCCTGAGCAGACTCTCCGAGCTCTTGTGCCTCAGCCCGGAGGAGACGGAGAAGCATCTGTCTTCGTGCGTCGTCGACAAATCAGTCGCCGCGAAGATCGACCGTCCCGCCGGTCTCGTCGACTTTACCGTTTCCAAATCCAGCCACTGGCTCCTGAACAAGTGGGCGTCCAACGTCGACTCGTTGCTCTCGTGCTTAGACAAGGCGTCGCACCTCATCGCCAAGGAGTCGCAAACGCACAAGGTGGCGCTCACGTCAGCGGACTAGTCATTTTAATCGCGACACACAACCACCGCGCGGGCACGACTCCCGACGTCGCACCAGAGAACGCGCGGGCGTCGCGCGTCGTCATCCGTCCGCGTCACCCGTCGTCCCTTCCCCCATCCTTCCCACGCGCACCGTCTCCACCCCCGTCTCCGTCTCGCCGCCCCGTCTCCCGCGTCCGCATGCGCAGCGTCTCCTCCCACCCTCTCGCCTCATCGCTCCCCGCGCGCAGCGCCACCTCAAACTTCCCGCGTCCGTCCCGCCGCCGCTCGCACGCATCCGCGCACGCCGCCGCGCACACCTCACTCGCCTCCTCCGCCTCCGCGCACGCCGCCGCCCGCTCACACGCATCCGCGCACGCCAATCCACACGCGACGTCCACCGCGCGTTCGCTCGCGCTCGTCGACGCCGCGATCGCTTGTTTCTCCGTCCCTTCGATTCGCGCGAACACGCGTACGCGCGCGCTCGAGACGCGCTCCGCGCGCGCGCTCGCCGCGGACGTCCCCGCGCACGACCCACGGACGCGGACGCGGGCGTAGGGCGCCCGCGTCGCCGTCGCGGCGTCGTCGTCCACGGCCATGGGCGCGAGTCGGGATGGCGATCGTCGTCGATCGGTGGTGTCTCGACCGGTGACGCACCTTTCGATGGGTATCGTCGACCGGTGACGCGCCTTTGGACGCGATACCGATCGACCGGTGGTGGATGCGACACATCGCGACGGGCGATTCGGCGACGACGGCGGGACCGCGAGCGACGCGCGGGGTGGAAGGGGCGCGGGCGGTGGTCGCGGCTCGGCCGCGCGCGCGTGGGCGACGGTGGGCGTCCCGATCGGCGTGTATTGGATTTCATTGAATCGCATTGAATCGCATTGAATCGCATCGATTTTCATCGACCATGGACGACGACGTCGTCGCCGACGCGACGTCCGGGGCGTGGTGTTCGACGTCAGTGATAACGGCGTCGATGTGGGGGGTGGCGCGGACGCGCGGGACGTGCGCGCGGACGGTGGAAGATGGGCGGACGCGCGCGGCGCTGGCGGCGCTCGCGGCGGCGCGGCGGGACGGACGACGGGCGACGCTCGAATCGTCCATCGCGCGGTGGCGCTCGGCGTGCGCGAGACGGGTCGGGAACGAACGCGCGGTGGTGGCGATGCGTCGGCGGTGGGCGTTCGGGGTGAAGAGACGGTATTTTGAGCGGTGGCGGGCGCAGACGCCGAGCGCGCGACGCGGCGGGCGCGAGTGGGGGACGAATAGGTTCGGCGTCGTCGACGACGGCGAGATGGACGAGGAGTTCCCGGTGGATTATCGCGCCGAATTGGAGATTCGTTTGAGTCAAATATCCCGGCTCGAGGAGGCGCTGAGAGAGGCGAAAGAGCGCGAGCGGAACGAGCGCGAGCGGAACGAGCAGCCGAACGCCGAGGCGCAGATGAAAAAGTTTCGAGAGCACTTACAAAACATGCAGCGCGAGATGGAGGGAGTGAAGCGCGAGCGCGATGCGTATAGGAAAAAGTGGGAGACGAGCGTGGGGCCGGCGGCGGAGAAGGCGGCGGCGGATCGACGGGCGAATCAACGCACGATGGCGACGCAGACGGTGTTCGCCGAAGAGGACCGCGTGGAGGCGCAAAAAGAGCTCGTGGAAAAGGCGAAGAAGTCACAGATTCGAGCCGCCGAGGAGAAGTGGATGGAACAGGCGAGGTTATTCGAGCAAAAGTTTGAGCGACAGATGCAAGTGGCGAGCGAGTACGAGATTAAGCTTCGAGAGGAGCGCGCGAGGCTCACGAGGAGCGAGGCGCAGTACGAGGCGCGGTTGGAGGAGTTGACGGCCAAGCACGCGGAGACCGAGGCTGAACTCCTCGCTCTGAGAGGTTCACTGGGCGTGAGCGCGAGCGGCGGTGGATCGTTCGGTGATTTTAGTCGTGAGCGTTTCGCCCAGTACGCGAAAATCGGCGCCGGTACGGCGGCGGCGCAGTCGTTCCCGAACGTCTCGCCGCTTCGATCGCCCTCGCCAGAGGTACCGGAGACGTTCGCGTCACCGACGTTGAAACTCGGCGATTTGGCGATTCAGGACACCCCCGGGGCGGGTTCTAAGGTCGTGGAGGATGACGACGCGTATCAGAGCGCGAAGAAGTTTACCTTCGCCGATTTCTCCTCTGAGGATGAGGACGAGGTTGAGCGCGAGAACGAAGAGTTCGCCCCTCCCGCGGACGACCGCCTCACGCGCACGACGTCGCCCTCGATCCCGCTTCACCCTTCACCGCCGCCGCAGACGTCCGCGTTCACGAAGAAACCGCTTCGTCTCACCGTCGCCGTGGCCAAGCTCGTCGTGCTCGGGCACTCGCAGCGAGACGCGATCGAGGCGCTGAAACACGTCGATAACAACGACGTCCACGCCGCCGTCGCCTGGCTCGCCCGACGACATCGAGCTTGACGCGCGACGACATCACATCCCTAGACCTCCTCGCGCGCACATCGCTCGAGCACATGTAACCGTCGTCCGCTTCGCTTCGCGCCGCTCGCGGATAACCGCCGCGCGCGCGTCCGGACACCCCGACGCCCGTCGCCGAGCGACACCGACCCCACCGCGCGGTGCCGCCGAGGAGAACAAAACGCTCTCAACATGGTCCGTCGACGCACCGCGAACGGTCGAGCGACGGGACGCGCGCGAGGAATCGCGTCCGTGTCACGCATCGCACGAAATCGACCCTTTGCTCGACGCGCACGCCGCGCGCGCGCCCTCGAGTGGCGCACCGACGACGCGAAACGAACGACACTGACTCGAGCTCTCCGCCGCGCCCGCGAACGTCGCAGATGATCAAGGTGAAGACGCTCACGGGGAAGGAGATCGAGATCGACATCGAGCCCACCGACTCGGTGGAGCGCATCAAGGAGCGCGTGGAGGAAAAGGAAGGGATACCGCCCGTGCAGCAGCGATTGATCTTCGGAGGGAAACAGATGAACGATGAGAAGATCGCGAAGGATTATAACATCGAGGGTGGGAGCGTGTTGCACTTGGTGTTGGCTCTGCGAGGCGGCGGCGGCGCGCGCGGGAACGACGCGCGAGAGGCGGCGCGAAACAGAGGTTGACTTTGAGACAAGGATAGAGTGCGAATGCATGTAGCTAAAGAATCGCTGATTAATTACAACTGAATGATCTACGCGGACTTTAAGAACATGGAGCGCAGAATGACCTCCTCTTGACCGACCACCGGCTTGGAGAGCTCCTCGTACGCGTTCTTGAACGCGGCCGGCGGGCAAGAAAAGTTCACGACGACTTGGTACGCGTCCGGATATCCCTTGATTTCGTACGCGTTCGGCTGCAGACCCCGTTCGGTTTGTTCCCAGGACGCCAACCCATCGTTAAACATAGCCTTGAATTGATCGAGCGCCCCCGAGCGCGTGGCGTCGTCGCAATCCGGTCGGAGCAGGAGCACGCCCTCGTACGTCGTCGGCAGGTGCGTCTTCTTCACCGCGCGCGTCTTCTGCGCATCGCCCCGGCGCATCGCCGTCGTCGGCGCGCGCACGCTCGTGTTCACTACGCACGTCACGAACACACCGTCAGTCTCGCGTCGTCCCGCGCGTCGTCCCGTTCGCGCGCGAGCAACCCTAGGGTCAGGGTCACCCACGCCCGTCCCCGACGCCCACGCCCACGCCCACGCCCGCCCACCCCCG
>NC_014441.2:120458-133034 GCF_000214015.3 Ostreococcus tauri
GACGACGAAACGTATCTCGGCGCCGAGAACAGCCTGAACCTCTTCACCGTTTCCCGCAACGTGAACGCCGTGACGGATGAGGAGCGAAGTCGTCTGGAGATCACGGGGGAATATCACTTAGGTGAACTCGTGAACGCCTTCGCTCCGGGATCACTGGTGATGAGTTTACGAGACGGTGAGTCCCTGAGCGTCCCGACGCTGTTATTCGGAACGGCAAACGGCGTCATCGGCGTCTTGGCCAGTCTTCCGAAGGACGTCTACGAATTCACCGAGCGCCTGCAGGCGCTCGGTGAATTCGTAATCTGTGGATCCACCGCGGTGACCGCGCGAGAGCTCGACGCGATGTCGCGCGCGACGCCGTGGACGACCGCCTCGCGACCGCGCGCGCGCGCGGGTGCGACCCTACGTCGCGCCCGCGAGCGATCGCGCGTCGCGCGGTCGCGGGCGGTGGCGGACGCGACGCGACGATGGGATTGTACCGCGCCGCGGCGAACGGTGCTGGCGACGATCGTCGCGACGTTCACCGCCGTCGCGTCGCGCCCCGTGGACGCGTGGCCGTGGGAGGAGGACGATGATGACGATGATGATGCTCTGGACGACGACGAGGCGTGGGCGGAGGACAGAGAGAGAGTGGCGTACGTGGACGAGGATGGGAACGAGGTGTTTTACGACGCCGACGCGGATGAGTACTACGTCGTGGTCGAGGAAGACGCGGAGGACGAAGAGGACGAGGAGGCGATCGAGGAGGACGAGGAGGCGATCGAGGACGATGCGGATGCGATCGAGGCGGTGGAGTAGCGCGCGCGAGAAGATGGACGACGCGTCCGCGCGCGCGACGGGACGAATAAATATCTACATCCGCGGCTACGTTTTACGCGCGCGCGCGCGGCGAGCGGTGAAGACTAAATTTCAAGTTTTCCTCGCTCGTGATTCGCGTGATCGCTCCACGTGTTCGCGCCGCAACTCTTCACGACGTCTCGAGGATCGTTCTCGACGCGCAGGCCTCGCGTTTGCGCCGCCTGCCTGTACTCGTATTTCGTCATGTTCTCAAAGCGCTCGGCGTCGTATCGAATAATCTCGCGCACGTCTCGATCCCAGTCGAGCACTTCGTAACATCGAGACTTGGGGTCGAGAAGGCAGTCGGCGTACGCCTCGGGAGATCTCTCGCGAAGATTCGGATTGAACGCGATCGGGAACCACGCGCGCTCAAACGTGTGCGCCCACTCGAGCGCGGCGGTGTACTCGAACGAGTGCGACGTGAGTTTTCCGTCGCACGTCGCGAGCGCGATCACCGCTTCCCAAAACTGTGGCGTGCGACCTCGAATCATGGTTTTCGTCACGGCAAAGTTCGCGGAGACCGGCCAATAGATGTCGTCGCCGAGCGTTTTCACGGAGAGCCGCCAACCGGGCAACTCGTGCGTCTCGTTTTGCACTTCGAGCTCGCTCGCGCTCGCCTTGACCTCAAAAAACGTCCCGATCAACAGAGCGAACGTGTTCACGTACGCGTACATCGCGTGTAGATTTTCGTGAACCACGTTCTCGGAGACGAAGGCGTCTTCGGTGAGCTCCGAGGGAGATTTTTTCTCCGGAGCTCGCGCGAGGAGTTCGTCCATCGTCTTCGCCCGCGCCGCGACGAATCCCACCACGTCGCCCCCCGCGACGTCTCGCTCTCGTAATCCCTCGATGAACGCCTCCATGTGCGGGAAATAATATCTATCGTCGTGCGTGAAGACGACGATCTCCGGGAGCGCGTCGTACTGTCGACGCATGAACCAAGCCATCGCGTCCACCTCCCGTCCCTGCGCGTTCTCCGTCTCGGCGCACATCCACGTGTGATTCAGCACGCTCGCGCTTAAACCACGACATCCCAAACGATTACCCTTGGACACGAACACCAACCCCAGGGTCTCCCGCGAGATTCCGCGAACGCGCGTCGCCAAATGTTCGACGTCGTTCTCGCAGCACCACGTCACGTGATACCCCACGCGCGGCGTCGTCCCATCGCGCCGCACGTACGTCCGCGTCGCCGGCCGTCCCGCCGACGCGCCGTCGTACACGTCGAACCCCTCGATCGCGCTCGGCCGTCCACCCGTCGTCGCCGTCGTCGTCGCCGCCGTCGCCGCCGCCGCCACCCGTCTCGCCGCCGCCGCCGCCGCGCCGCCCGACCCCACCGCGCCCACCGCGGCGGCGCCCGACCCCACGACGCGTCCGAACACGACGACGGACGCGCGCGCGGTCGCGAACGTCCCGAGCGTCGCGACGAGCGCCGCGGCGACGCACGCGACGCCGAGCGCGCGTCGTCCAATCATCGTCCTCTCTCTCTCGCGCGCGCGCTCGCGACGCCGCGGACGACGCCGCGGACGACGGGCGTCGCGATGACCCGACGCGCGCCGACGTCCCGAGACGTCGACGCGGACGCGTGACGATCGATGTGATCGTGAATGACATCAAACGCCCATCGCCATCGACGATGCGTGAATGAATGAATGAATGAATGAATGAATGACGACGCGCGTACCGCGCACATCGCCGAGACGACGACGACGCGACGCGCGGAAAAATCGCCTCGTCACCGACGCGCCGACGCGACGCGCGGACGACGCACATCGCCGAGACGACGACGACGATGTCGATGCCGTGATGAAGACAAAAATCACATCGTCGACACACAAAAGTGAAAAATCACACGCCGGTGACGGACGCGTCGCGTCCCATCGCGTCGCGTCGACGACGCCCGCCGCGCGCGCGCGCGCCGCGGTGCATGCGCGCGACGTCGACGCACGCGACGCGCGAGCGAATGCGTCGTCGCGCCCTCGCGCGCGCGCTCGCGGTCGTCGCATTCGTCGTGACGCTCGCATCGCGGCGACGCGCGCTCGTGGACGTCCTCGCGCGCGGTGCGCTCGGGCATCGGCACCGGGCGCGGTGGACGCGCGACGCGCGCGCGTGCGAGGACGTGAAGCGAGCGGTCGAGGGGTGGGATGGGATTGGAGACGCGAACGCGGCGTGCTTCGCGCTCAAAGGCGGCGGACGACGGTCGAGGTACGGCATCGCGCGCGCGGGACGACGCGGGATGAATCACGGGTACTTGGACGGGGCGTTGAAATTTTTGGGCGACGTCGTCGACGCGTCGGATGGGTGGATGGACGAGGGTGGGGGGGTGATGGTGTTTTGGGTCATGGAGGACGACGCGACGACGCCGGGGCGTGTCGTGGATGCGTTGCGCGCGACGGGGGTGATCGTCTTGGCGCACTCGGTGAAGACGACGTCGATGCGTGAGAACGTCATTCTCGTGCCGAACTTTCACTTCATCAAGACGGAGGGGTTTCGGGGGAAACTCGACGCGTTGGACGCGAAGACGCGCGCGCCGCTCGCGCGACGGAAACCGGCGGTGTTTTGGAGAGGATCGACCACGGGAACGATCGAGTGCGGGGCGTCGTCTGAGGCGAGTTGTCAAAGCGTCGGTTCGGATGATCCGCCCGGGAGCGACGCGTGCGCGCGTCTTCCCAGAGTGAAGGCGGCGGTGGCGGCGGAATCCGTCCCGTGGTTGGACGTCAAGGTGAGTCGCAGAGTGCAGGCGTGCGCGCGTCAATCCGTTCCGAACGCGCGGGCGATGGGCGAGCACGCGCCCGAAGCCACATGGGTGGAGCACAAGGGCATACTAGAGATCGACGGAAACGTCGACGCGTGGGGAAACAGATGGCGCATGGAGAGCGGAAGCGTCGTGTTCATCGTGAAATCAAATTTCGAGCACTACTACACGAAGAGACTCGTCGACGGCACGCATTACGTCGGCGTCGCCGCGGATTTGAGCGATTTGGCTGAAAAGACAGAGCTCGTGTCGAGGACGGATGCGGCATCTATACGCAAGATGGAGCGCATCGCCGAGAACGCGCGCGCGCTGATGCGAGAACTCACGTACGAGCGCGTCGTGGCGGACGTCGCGGATCGACTACGCGCCGCCGCCTCGGCGTAGCGTTATCAATACACACACGAAACATTCATTAGCCAACGCACGGGACCGCGTCGAGGGGTTCTGTCCCGAGACGACGCGACGTTGGACGCCCGGGTGGGATTCGCGGCGCGCACAGTCACCATGACAAAGTGTGGGAAGCGTCGCCACATCATCGCGCGCGATGAAGCCCGCGGTCTCGCGCGCGAGCGTCCGCGCGGGGCGATATTTGGCGTGCGGATGCGTGATACTATGCCTCGCCCTCGCGCGCGGTCTCGCGCGCGCGCGGACGGCGGCGCGGCGAGTACCGACGCACGCGCCGATGGAGAACGGGACGACCATTGATGCGATCCCGCGCGTGATGCACACGCTGACGTTGGCGCACGAGCGCTCGTTCCCGCTGGATCTCACGCGACGGGCGAATTCGGCGTGGACGGTGCGAACGTACGACGTCGAGGAGGGACGGGAGTACGTGCGGGAGAATTGCGAGGGACGGCTGGAGGCGTACGACGGGCTCGCGCCGACGGCGTTCAAGGCGGATTTATTGCGGTATTGCATCTTGTACACGGAGGGTGGGGTGTGGATCGACGACGATATCGTCGTCGTGGATGCGTTGGATGATTTAGTGCGCGACGCCCGGCACGAGTTGCTGTTGGTGTACGATCGAAACGTGTACAAGAGCGCGGGCGGGCCGGGGCAGGTGTGGAACGCGTTCATGTGCGCGCGCCGGGGGAGCGCGGTGTTCGAGCGGGCGATGGATAAGATTTCTGAAAACGTCAGAAAACGTGCCGTCTATTATCACTCATTGTATTACACCGGTCCGGCGCTGTTGTACGACAGCATTGAACCGAGCGATAGCGTGGAGTATCGGTGGCAGATGCAGACGAGACCCGCGATGTCGACGGGGAGTCAAAGGATCGCGGATGTCGCGACGGACCGCGAGGTCTTGTTACATTTTAAGCTTCCTAGGACGACGACGCACTACAGTACGTTATCTAGGTCGAAGGCTGTGTACGAGTAGCGCGCGCGTCTCCGTCTTCGTGAAAAATGCGTTCGGCTGTAATCATATGATAGTAGACTATTTGTTTGCGTACGCGAACGTGGCGCCGATGACGAGGACGATGCCGAGCATCTGATGTGCGCTCATGCCATCCGTCCCGTCGCCGAGAACGTACGTCGTCGCCACGGCGCAGTTACATATGGATAAAGACACGGCGAAGCACTTCAATACGTTGCTCGCGTATCGCATCACCGCCGCGACGATGAGACCGCCGATCGCTTGAAGGGCGATGATCAAGATGACGATGCCGTCGTAGCCACCAAAGAATCCTTGCGTCGCCAGGCGCGCGCCGTCCTTGTTCATCGCGGTGAACATCGCTATGGGCACGGAGAAGCACGCGAGTTGCATGTTTCTCACCCAAATCGATCGCGCGGGAACGCCGACGACGCCGACTTGTTTATACATCTTCTCCAAGTACGCCCCCGCGAATCCCGACGTCATCGAAGCCGTGAACACGACCACGAGACCACGCAGAGACGTGCCCGAATCCCCGCGCCCACCGCTCGCCGACCCGTCATCCTGCGCTTGAACTAAAATCATCCCAACCACGAGCGCGCACAGCGACGCCGCCTGCGTCCTCGTCACCGTCGTCTTCAACAACACGTACGCGAACAACGCGCTCGTCAAAATTTTACTCTGCGAACACACCATGTACACCGTCGGACTGAGCAACCGAATCCCCTCGAACAGCAAATTATTCTGCACCACGTACAGCACCGACGGCAGCGCCAGGCGAAACGCGCTCGAAGGAATCTCCCGCACCGCGCTCCAAAACTCCCGCTCACCGTCCAGCGCGAGCACTAACCCACCGCTCGCGAGCAGTTTCGCCATCTCCGAGCACGCGATCACCGTGCTCGCGACGTACGGCGCCGCACCGCCGTCGCGGTAGGACATCTTCGTCACGAGCACCAACGCCGTGTTCTGCGCCGTGAGCAGGAGCAGGGTCCACACCTGCAACGCGCGCGCGCGCGGCGCCGCGCCGCTCGGCCCCATCGCCGCCGCCGCCGCGCTCTCCGTCGAAGTCGTCGTCGAAGTCGTCGTCCAAGTCGTCGTCCAAGTCGCGAGACGAGGAATAAAATAAAAACCTGCGCGCTCTCCGGGGCCGTGGCCGAGGGACGATCGCCGATGTTGTTCACACACATAGCGTATACTCTATTACACTACGTGTTATACATACACGTACTATGTACATCTATACATCTATATACACCGCCCACCCCCTCGCGTGAGCGATATATATACATATACCCACCACAGTACACGACGTGTACACGTACTGTGAACCACACACCCCTGTGTACGCCCGAGAGCACCCTAGGTTGGTCGCATCACGATCTATGAGTCGTGATGCTGACGCCGATCACGAAATCGATGATTCAGATCATGATGCTATATTGAGTGTATGTAAAGCCTATCATTTGCTGATATTGACGGGTATACATCACTGATAAGCATCACGTGACTGATAATACGCTATGTCGGTACCGGTTTCGAGGAAATACAGTGATGATAAGTAAATTGTGTCACTGTTCTAACCCTAGCACCCCCTCGAAGAGCGTCGCCGCGAGCTTGAAATTTCCTCCAAGGTCGCATCACGATCGATGGGTCGTGATCGTGATGCAAATCACGAAGTTTCGGGTCGTGAGGGAGATCGTGATGCTGATTTTACCCAACCCAGAGAGCACCGCGACGCCCCCGATCGAGGGTTTCCTCGCCCCGCGCGCGTCGACGCGACGCCGCACGCGCGCGCGCGGTGAGACGCGCGAGAGATGGCCGCTTCGCGCGCGCGCGCGTCGTCGTCCGCGACCGCGGCGGGGTCTGAAAATCGCGCGCGCGCGGGGCGGACGACGACTCGACCGCGTGGACGTTCGCACGTCAGCGCGGCGCGGCGCGGTGCCGTGACGCGCGCGCGCGGCGACGGGCGCCCCGGAAGGGGTGACGGCGTCGACGTCGATGGTGTGCGTGACGCGGAGGCGTCGAACGCGGTGGTGGAGCTCGCGCGAGGGGTGATGAATGGGATCGGGCGGGCGCTGCGCGCGCGCGACGAGACGATCCCGGGCGCGGTCACGGCGAGAGTGGTGGATCCGAGGCCGACGGTGGCGCCGAGTCCGGTCCCGAGGTGGGCGGCGCCGTTCGTGGATCAGTACTTTGTCGATCATAAGGCGCAGGCGCGGGCGCTGCGGGCGGGGCGGGAGTGGGACGCGCGGGCGGAGGAGGCGCAGTTTCAAGCCGTCGAGCGCGCGTTTCGAAGCGGGAAGAATGAAAAGTTGAATGAGATTGCGATGGATTATCCGGATATTCGGAAAAAGTTGGCGCGGTATCGTCGAGCGAGGAAGGTGAACAGGAAGGAGATGGAGGACACGTATCCGGATGCGAGCGAACGCGTGTACGTGCGGTTCGGGCTGCAGCGGTGGACGGAAAAGCTCGGAATCTGGCCGCGCGTCGACGGGGAGGCGACGTACGCGCAGTTTCTGGAATTTTTAGAAAAGAGACAAGTTTCCAGGGTGTTGCTGTACGAGAACGGGCACACGGCGATCGTGGAGATCGGCGGTCCGGGCGCGCACCTAGATCCGGGCTCGATCGACGTCATTCGGTGGAAGGTGGAGATCCCGGGAGACGCGCACGAAGAGGTGACGCTCGCGTGTAAGAAGGCGTTTTACGCCAAGCCGGCAAATCCAAACGACATGTTCACCACGCCGGAGTCGTCGTGTCAGGTATTCATGAATATTTCTCCGTGGAACTACGCGATTCACGGCGCGCGCAACTGGATCATGGCGGGGACGTTCTTCTGGTTCATAGGCTGGGTGATTTCATCCGCGTACGCCGCCGATAGGAGCGCGGATGTGTTGCGAAAGCGTGCGAAGACGCAGAGACAGGCGAATGAGCGCGACGCTCTGGCTTCGGAAATGGGCAAGAGCAAGGCAAAGCTCGTGAAAAAGAATCAGTCCAACGTGCGCTTCTCCGACGTCGCCGGTCAAGACATGGTGGTGAGCGAGTTCCAGACCATCATTGATATCATGAAGGGGAACCCGAAGTATAAGGGAAGATTCGTCGAGGCGCCCAAGGGTATCTTACTCGAGGGTCCGCCTGGCACGGGAAAGACGCTCCTGGCGAAAGCCGTCGCCGGCGAAGCCGGACTGCCATTCTTTTACGCCAATGGCTCCGAATTCGTCGAGATGTTCGTCGGTGTTGCGGCGAGTCGCATGCGTAACTTGTTCAAGCGCGCTCGCACGAACGCACCGGCCATCATTTTTATCGATGAGCTCGACACCATCGGTCGCAGTCGCGCCTCAAACGCGTTCCGCGACGATTCAACGTCGGAGCGCGAACAGGGTTTGATGCAAATGTTGGTCGAGATGGACGGATTCGATAACAAGGAATCGGGTGAGGCGGTGCTAGTGATTGGAGCGACGAACTTGGCGTCACAACTCGATCCAGCGCTGTTGAGATCGGGGAGATTCGATCGCGTGTTTCACATTGGAGTGCCTCCGACGGCGGAGGCGCGCATGCCGATTTTGCAAGTGCACGCTCGCAAGCTCAACATCAACCGAGCCGGTGACGAAAAGTACGAGACCGATGCTTTCCTCCATCGCGTCGCCGATCTCACCACGGGTTTCTCGGGCGCAGAATTGGCCAACTTGCTCAACGAGGCTGCCATTTTGAGCGTGAGAAACGACAAGGATGTGATTGACATCGCGGACATCGAAGCCATCCTGGAAAAGCAAGCAGTTGGTCTCATCTCTGCTCCGCTCGAAGGAGGTTGGGGAAAAGAGCACTTGGCCATCATCGAGGCTGCGAAGGCGGTGATTTTCTCGGCTCGTCCTGATATCTGCCCAGAGGTGCTCCAGGTCTCCATCCGCCCCCGCGGATCGCAAATTTCAGGCATCATTGTGAACGACCGCTCTCCCGAGGCGGAGGCGGAGATTCACGCCAACGACGGTCCAGATACTCTCAATTATTACATAGAGTCGTTGGCCGTAATGCTCATCGCTCGTTGCGCCGAACTTCACTTTTTTGGCGCCGATGGTGTCACCATCAGAACCAACGAAGATGTCGCCGCGGCGGCGGAGATGGCGTTCGAAATAGTGAGCTTGAGCGGTCTCTACCCTGACAAGAAGGTGCTCCCCATCATGGACCCAGTCATGCTCCATGAGTTTAGGATCCCTCGTGAGGGCATGGAGGATGGTACGCGAGATGTCATGATGCGAGCCCACACGAGAGGGATTGAACTCGTCAAGGAATACGCTCCTCTCATCCAGTCCATCGCGAGCGAGCTTCTTTCGAAGGATCGCATGTACGGCTCTCAGGTCCGTTCCGCGGTGAGCAAATTCGAAGAAACCCTGGGCGACGCGAAGTCCAGGACGCCGTCGTACGTCGACGAGATCGCGATGAGTCCGTCTGTCGATACGGCGTAGAAGGTGCAATCTAGTATTCGTTGTATAGCTACTACTCAATTATCTACAACAATTTACAATTTAGGCGCTCAATCACGCCGTTGCGGCGGCGCGATAGCGCTCGACGCTAAGCTCGACCGCCTTCCGCGTGCACGACGGACACGCAACCGAGCAACGACGCAACTCGTAGTCACTCTCGAGCAAGATGGATGTCACGGGTAAATCTAAGAGTTTCAGACGTTCGTTCGTGATCGCAACTTCGTTTTTGAGCTCTTTAATGCTGTATCGATGCCCACACGTAAAAGCCCAACACTGTGGCATCCCGCTGGCGTTCACGGCGTCCAGTTCCACGGCTTTGAATGGTTTAGTTTGCACCATCTCCGGTGAAACCATTCGTTTGGCGACGTCGGACTTGATCTGCGACCAGATGTTTTCAATAGTCGCGCTCTCGTTCGCCAAGTACTTGGCCTCGTTATCGGCAATTCTCTGACGCGCGATGGCGAGGACGAAGCGACCACTGAATGTGAAGCCGATATCGCTCTTCAAAACGATCTGCAACGCCTCGGCGTGACCGCGCGGTAACAAAAGATTTGAAAACGCACGCTCTAACTCGTCCGTCGCGAGACCGAGTTCTCGCCAACATCTAGCGAGACCTTCTATAGTTTTCACTTGAGCGCGTGTTGACGAGATCAAAGCGACGCACGACTCGAGGCCAATCTCCAGTTCGGCTTGGAGCGTCGACGGCGTTGCGTTGCCCGAGGCGGCAAGATTCCGCACATGCGCCACATGACACAGTGCAGCGGTGGCATAATCTTCCATCCTAAGCGCTGCGGCTTCCGCGAGTAAAAACTTTCGTTTATCCACGCACTTGGCGATGATCCAGGCGAACATGGCGGGACTGTCATCGAGCGCGCGATCGATGCGCTCACCCAGCGCGTCCTCGTCCTCGAGCCGGAAAAAAATCGACATCTCTACTTCAAACGCACCGACAACTCCGTCTTCTTTCGCCGCGATGGCCATGCTCGCGAGCGAAGAGAGCTCGTCTTTGGTCAGAGTGTCGTACAACATCTCCAATGGCGTCGCCTCGGCCGTGTTTGAATAATCGCTGCGCAAACCAAGAGTGGTAACGATGTCGTGCAAATCATCCAAACTTTGCGTGGCCGTGACGTAGAAAGTTACATTAGGATCCCAAAATACCAACGGTTTAGGCTCCCACGGAACGATCACGCCGCCCGAGTCGGACGCGGTGTGCTTAGTTGCGTTCGCGGTGATCCCGCCGAGCATGTGCAGGCTCTCCAAGGTAGACGATGACGCTAAAATAACGGTGAACAGCTCTTTGACACGATCGGAATACGTGTCCGATGCGCACGACGTACTCACTGTCTCACTCACGGCATTCGCCGCTTCGAAAGCGACAACGGCGGCGCTCGCCGAGAACGCCGCCTCGCGAAGCTCGGGATCATCCCACTTCTCGTCAACACCTTCGCCGATGACGCTCAAGAGATCGTTCACCACTTGCCCAGGCGATGAGTCTTGCCGGTTAATGCTCAGCGTTTTCATTCGTGCCTCAAGGGAACCGTTGATCTCCTTCGCTGCGCTCAGTGCGACGGCGGTCGATGCCTTGCACCACGCGTGCAAATGCGCATGCGCCGCCGTCGCCGTCTTCAACCAAGTCATGTTTGCGTGTCCACCGTACGCCTCCGTGGACGAAGAGGAAAAGTTCGTCAATGCTTGCGATGCTTCCCACACCTCTAAGCTCAGCGCTATGAAATCTTTCAGAGGTTTACCCGTTTTACCGAACAACGTACGAGCTCGAGAGAAACGCTGTCGCTTGAGCTCGCGACGCGCCGCCTCGATGAACACCGCTACGGAATCCTCCTCTAAAACGCGCGAGAGGAGCTTCACGCGCTCCTCGTTGTCGTCAACTGTGTGCACTTCATCATTCATTACTCTATCGATCGGTTCCCAATCGTCCTCCTCGCCGTTCAGCGACGACGGAGTCAAAGTCTGCCGATCGTCGAGCAAGAGCCTTCGAAGGGAGGACTGAACGTCCGACGACGGTTCAATCTCGTACAAGCCGTACGACGTCCAAACCATGCATCCCCGAAGCGTTTCGCGCCGCCCGGTCGTACTCTCACCCTGGACCGGTCCCGGAAGTAACTTTCTCGGCACACCCGCGGAGCGCGGGATGTGAAACGTCTGAAGCGTGAGCGACGTCGAGCCGCTGACGTCGAATCTTCGAGCGATGACGTGCACGGAGGCGGTGAACGATGTGATGTCGTTCAAATCTTCGACTCCAAACACCGGTTCGCGAACCAAGGCGAAGATTAAATCATCAGTCACGTGCACGGAGACGGTGTGTTCCGGCAACGCGTGCGTCGATTTCGGCGTCGCCGCGTCGTCGACGTCGTACAGCTCCAAAAGATTGCGATCGATCAAAGCCGCGATGGTCGAACGGGCATCGTCATTTACACCCGTTTCGTGCACGCTCAGGGTCACACGTCGTCCCTCGCGCACGCCGTACTCATTCGTCAACGCGTGCGCGGCGAATCCGTGCGATCCGGCGGCGTCCGGAAGCGACTCCGCCTTGATCGTCGCCTCCACGCGCGCCGCCCCCTTCTCAACGCTCGTCGACGTCTTAACGACGCGCGTCATACACTCGAGCATCAGCGTCCAAACCTCGCCCTCAGCGCCGTTGATGACGAGAAACTGCGACGTTTCGCCTCGCGCTATCTCCGCGCCGACGCACTTCCCGCCGACGACGCACGCGCCGAGCGACACCCCCTTCTTCGCGTCCCACGCCCGAACTTCACCGTCAACGCCGACGCATATCGCCACCTCATCATCCTCCCGCTCGCGTTCGAGCATCCGATACCACCACACCGCGCTCACCGGTCGCGGACCTCTCGACGCCAACACTCGCATCGCCGCGCCGCCGCCGCCGCCTTCGCCGCGCGCCATCGCCGCGATCGGCACCACGTACACCCCCCCGCTCGCGACGCAGCACACCGCTCGCGCACCCGTTCTCGAGTGCGCCATGGCCAACACCTTCGCCCGCGACCCTTCGTACCACGGATCGACCGCGCGCGTCCCCGGCGCCCGCCCGTCCCGCGCCGCGATGAAATTCTCCAATCGCTCCCGCCCCCCCCCCACCCCCGATCCGCTCCCCCGAC
>NC_014441.2:133054-174590 GCF_000214015.3 Ostreococcus tauri
ACCCATCTCGGGGCACGCGTGATGTTCACGGTCGTTGGTCCGTGATGGTCTCCGTGGATGTAAACTATGGGGCGTCCCGCACACGCGCGCGCGATGGCGCACGCGCGCGACGACGACGCCGCCGACGCCCTCGACGCGCTCGCGGACGCGGCGCGGACGATCGCGCGCGATGTGAAATCCGCCGACGCGTTGGTGGCGTACGGCGACGCGCACGGAAGCGCGTTGACGACGAGCGATGGGAATTTGCTCGGAAAGCTCTTCGACGCCTTCGCGGCGAGCGACGGCGATGGGTGGCGCGAGACGCGCGGTCGGGGGGGGGCGCGGGTGTTTCTACGCGCGAGCGCGGACGCGTCGACGTCGCGGGCGCATCAGGTGCTGGGGACGTGCGAGACGCGGGCGACGGCGGATGAGGTGTTTGCGTTTTTTAGCGACGCGAGCGCGTTCGACGCCCGGTTCAGGGCGTTGGATGAGATGTTTAAGGGTGGTGATGTGTTGTCGTATAGGTTGTATGATGATATGTTGCGGAGTGAGGGGGGGGGGGGTGGAGAGGGGATGGAGGGACGCGCGCGCGCGACGCGGGCGAGACGGTTTCCGGGATTCGGGCGCGGGGACGGACCGCCCAAGTTTGGGGAGTTGTTCGATCGATTGGAGCGCTCGGGCAGGGGTGGACGGGAATCTGCGGACGGTGGGGATCGTACGGTGAGGATGTCGTCGCGAAAACCGGCGATGGAGACGTTGGAGACGGTGCCGCGGACGCGCGCGGAGGCGCCGGACGCGAACAATCCGCTCGGGTGTCGACCGGGACACGCGATTCTACGAGGGGCGTTCAGGCTGCCGTCCATCATACGCGATCGTGATTTCGTTTGGGAACAACTGACGATGAAACTCCCGAACGGGGCGGTCGTCGTCGCGGCGCAGTCGGTGGAAAACGGCGTCATCAACGCCGTGGCGCCGCCGTTGGAAGGACACGTGCGAGGAAAGATTATAGTCTCGGGATACTACGCTGCGCCAAATCCGGCGACCGGAGGGTCCACGCTGTACTACGTCGTCCAGGCTGATCCGAAGGGACACCTACCGATGTGGGTGGTGAACGCGGTGGCGCCGAATCAGGCGGAAAATGTCGCTCGATTAAGAAATGTTTTGGACGCGCCGAAAAAGTAACCGCGACTCCTCCGACGCCAATCTATCTCTATGTACACGCTAATCGCTATCGTTTTCTAATTTCAATAGCACGAATCCACGACGTCGCATCCGTACTGCGATTTCGCCATGCGCGCTATGATCATCTCCAACAGAGCCGGCTCACTCAAGACGACGTCGAAGAACCCTTCGACGTGCGCGAGTCGCTCAAAGTTTCCGTCCACCCCACTGACGACGCTCTCATTCGTCTTGTTCGATATCGTCATCGTGCGGAACGCTCTCTCTGTCGAAGACGACGCCGCTCTCTTGGCGCACATCAATAGCGCGATCACCGCCTCGCGGAACGCGATTGGAAAATTCTTGTGCGACTTTGCGCTCCAGTACCTCGGTACGCCCACTCTCCACGCGTTGACGACGCCGCCGTCCGCGGTGGCGCCGTACATCTCATCTCGCGAGGGCGTGATGGCGAGTAAACTTGGAAGCGTTCGTTTATGCCCACTGGTGTCCACGAAATCTTGTGGAGGGTGCAAAGACGTCACGAGCGCGCCGTTTCCGGAATTGATGACCCACACCGCGCCGTCTCTCAAGGCGAGGAATAAATTCGATCCGACGCCCTGGAGTGACCCACAGTCGACGAACACGTTCGACGCGCCGAGACCTTCGATTTGAAACCTATCGAACTCGGAGCCGTCCTCGGCGTCGACGATGACGAGTTTGATGGTTGAGTCGGGCGCCGCGTACGTCGTGCCCGAAACCATTTCGGCGCACGAACACGTCGCGACCGCCCTTGACGATTTAACCCCCCCGCGCTCGATCACCGCCGCACCGGCGAGGAATATCCCACGACCTGGTTCCCTGCGCGATCGCCACGCTAACTTACACGAGCCGTTCGCGCCGACTTCGACGCACATCAAACTCTTACGATCGAACGAAGTCGCGCAAAACGACGAGTCGCTCGTCTTCGCGTACGCGCTCGAGGTCCCGATCCACGTTTTATCGCTCCCAGACGCGAACCCCTTCCCCGCGGTATCATTAATAATCTCGTCGTACGTCTCACCTCCCCAGACGCGCAAAACCCGCCCACCGTCTCCCGTGCACGCGATTAAAAACGTCTCGCCGCGTCCGCATCGAACCGTCGCCAACCGCCGCGCCGGGGCGGAACCGCTCGCACCCAGCGTCCGAATCAGCGCCGCGCTCGCGACGTTCCCGAACCTATCGAACCCTAATCTATACACCACAACTCTCCCATCGATAGCCCCGCACGCGACGTCGTTCGCCTCGCTCGCCGTCGCGCACGAGCGAAACCCGCCGAACCCATCCGCGCGCCGCCAAACGATCATTTTCTCGATCGAACCGCCTCTACTTTCGCCCGAGCGCGGCGCGAACGCGACGACGGCGTCGCCCGGCGTCGCCGCGCTCGCCCCCGCGCACGAGATCGCGCGTTCGCCGACGCACAGCGCGTGCACCTCGAACGAGTCAGACATCGACCTCGCCGGAGACATCCCACCCGCATCGCTCGCGTCGCCCGATCCGCGCACACGCACGCTCTGTCGACGCGCCGGGACGAAATCATCCGCCGCGTACGCGCTCGTCGCCGCGACCGAGGACGATCGCGCGCCCGGCGGCGCCATGCGTCGCGATGTCCCGCGATGCGCGCGCACGTCGACGTTTCGACTTCCATCGCCCACGACATCGCGCGCGCGCGCGTCTCGCCGCCCCCCCCCGCGCGCGTGAATTTTTTTCCAATCCGCTCACGTCGCGTCCGTCGAACGACGACGCGCGCGCGTCCGTCGAACGACGCGCGCATCGACGCCGCATCGTGTCCTCGCGCGCCCGCCGCCGGCAACGATGACGTCATTGTCGCACGTCCCGTCCACGCCCGCGCGTCCCGCGGCCTCGCGCGCGACCGCGACGGGGGCGTAAAAACGTCTCGCATGGCCGTCGACGCCGCGCGCGCGCTGCGCGATCGCGCGCTGCCCATGGAGGCGCGTTTTACCGCGCTGTTTCGCCTGCGGTCGCTCGGTGACGACCGATCGGTGGACGCCTTGCTCGACGCGCTCGACGCCTCGGTCGAGCCCTCGGCGCTGTTGCGACACGAGTGCGCGTTCGCGCTCGGACAGATGCGGGCGGGACGAGCGATCGAGCGGTTGATCGAGGTGATGGAGGACGAGGGCGAGGATGGCATGGTGCGACACGAGTGCGCCGAGGCGCTGGGCGCGATGGCGAGGCGTGAATCGAGAGCGATCGACGCGTTGACGCGAGCGTGTGGGTCGTCTACGCGGGAGGTGTCGGAGACGGCGAGCTTGGCGCTGAGAAAGCTGAAGAGCGGGAGCGTGGACACGGGATCGACGGTGGGGAGCGCCAAGGAACGGGCGAGCGCGAACGAACGCGTCGTCGATGGCGACGATGAGAGCGGTGCGACGCCGTACTTGAGCGTGGATCCGGTGCCGGCGATGGCGGCGTCGACGCCCATGGAGACGCTCGAGCGTGTGGTGCTGGATGATACGGAGGATATGTACGCGAGGTACGGCGCGATGTTCGCGTTGCGCAACGCGTCGTACGCGTCGGCGAGTTCATCGGATGCGTGCGCCGACGTCCTCGGACGCGTCTTGGCGACGTCTGAGAGTGCGTTATTGAAGCACGAGGTGTGCTACGTCTTGGGTCAGTTACAGAGCGCCTCACCTGGCGCCCGCGACGCGCTCGTGCGATGCCTGGAGGACGCGCGCGAGCACCCGATGGTTCGCCACGAGGCCGCCGAAGCTCTGGGCTCCATCGCCCACCCGAGCACCAAAGATTATCTCGAGACGTTCGCTAAAGATCCCGAGCCGATCATCGCCGAATCCTGCGAGGTTGCCCTGAGCATCATGCGCGCCGAGCAAGACAACGTCTTCATCGGCGTCGACGGAACCGTCGCCGTGATCGGCACGTAGCGCGCGCGCACCCCATCGACGTCGCGATCGAAACATCCATCATGTAACACGCACGTTTTCATCGCGCACCCGATCGCCCGCGCTCGACGCATCGCGCATCGCGCACGCGTTCCTCGAGCGCGTTCTCCGTCTCGCGCGCGCGAACCCTCCTCACAATCCAACGCGTCATGACGTCCACGTCGTCGCGTCAACTCACCTCCAGACTCCCGCCCGAGGTGAACCGAATACTGTACGTCCGGAACCTACCGTTTAACGTCACGAGCGAGGACATGCACGAGATCTTCGGCAAGTTTGGAGCGCTGAGACAAATTCGTCTGGGTTCACAAAAAAACACAAAAGGCACCGCGTACGTCGTGTACGAGGACATCTGGGACGCCAAGACGGCGTGCGAACACCTCAGTGGGTTCAACGTCGCGAATAGGTACCTGATCGTGATGTATCATCAATCCGCGAGGATGCGGGAGAGCGTGGAAAAGAAACGGGAGGAGACGCGGCGGCTGCAGGAGACGCACGGGGTCACGGGCGACCAGCGATGATGTCGAGCGACGCAGCGCCGTTCGTCGCGATGGAGTCTGTGTGTAGGACGCGTGCGACGCCCGCGAGGCGCGCGAGGCGGGCGGGAGCGTCGACCGCGTCTGTTGTATTATTACGCGAAATTGTCGTCGCCCGCGCGCGACGCGCGACGTCGCGACACATCGAGACGCGCGCGACGCGCGCGATCGCGTGACGCCCGCGACGAACTCGATGGGTCCGACCACCGGGTCGTACCGCGCGTACGTCGCCGGCGATCATTCTGTGGGCGGGCGCGTTGCAGGCGCACGTGTGGTCGCTCCCGGAGCACGACCTGAAGAAACTTCGAGGCGCCGCGGCGACGTCCGCGTCGGCGTCGGTATCGCCCGTGTCGTCGTTCGCGGGACCGTGGATGGGGACGCGCGATGGGGGCTCGGATGGACGGATGGAGCGAGACGGGTGACGACGCGAGCGGGACGCGAGCGGCGACGCGACGGGCGTCCGCGAGATGACGCGCGCGGCGCGGCGCGCGCGACGATGATGGCGATGCCTCGGTGTCGTTTGCACGCGGTGGTGATGCGAGCGATCACGCGCACGTGGTCTTCTTGGACTTGAGCTCGACGACGTATTTGGCCGGGACGCGAGCGTTTTCGAGCTCCTTAATCTTACGCGCGCGGATCATCTCGAGCGTGTCACGCTCGCGACGCGCGCGCGCGCGCTCTTCGGCGGCGTCCGCGGCGGCGCTGAGCTTTGTGCGTCGCTTCGCCTCGTCGTTCGCTTCGATTTGACCGATGACGTGGAGCTTGTGCGCGACGTTCGCGGCTCGGCGCTCGGCGTCTCGTTGACGCTCAGCCTCGACCTGCACCGCGTGTTCGCGACGAACGCGCTCGGCATCGATGCGTTCGAGTTCTTTCTCGCGTTCGCGCGTGCGAACCTTGTCCTCATGCTGGGCGACGCGCGCCGCGGAGAGGTCGAGTAACATTTGGCGTCGCTTGTCGCGTTCAGTCGCCTCCTTCGCGCGCATCGCGCGCTCGTGATCGTCCTGGAGCTTGCGTGCTCGCATGAGATCGCGCTCGGCGCGCCCATCGATGTACTTTTCTTGTAACGAGCGTAAGCGCGCGGTCTCGAGCTCTCTCTCGCGACGTTGCGCCTCCTCCTCCGCGGCTTTCGCGGCGTCTCGCTCGTCCTTCAATCTGAGATACTCCATCGCTCGCTCGTCCGCCTCGCGCTCGGCGCGCTCGACCTCGGCCTTGCGCTTGATCTGTTCACGATTTTCGGCGTCGATTTGTTCGAAGAGCTTGATCACGTCCTCGCGTTTGCGCTGTTTGTCCGCGACGTCCGACGCGATGGCGCGTTCGACGTCCTCCTTACGTTTGAGCGCCTCGCGTTCGAGCTCGGCTACCTCATTCGCGCGGTCGCGTTCGCGCTCGGCGATTTGCTCGCGAATTGTTTCAGCGCCTCTTCGCATCTCCTTTGAGCGCTCGATCTCGCGGATCTCGGCGCGCTTCATGGCGTCCACGCGCTCGCGCTCCATCGATTCATCGAGGCGTCTTCGCTCCTCGTCAGCCTTCAATCGCGCGACGCGCTTTTCCTCAATCTGCGCGTCCCTGGTCATCATCACTTTACCGAACAAAACCATCGAATTCATCTCGCGCACGCCCGGAAGATCGTCCTCGAGCTTCGCCGCAGCCGCGCGTCTCGCCGCGTCGTCCTCGTCCTCTCGAAGCGTCCGCCTCGGTCCGTCCGCCTCCGCGTCCGCAGCCTCCGCGCGTGCGCGCCGCGCCGCCCGCGCCGCGTCTGCGACGCGCATGCGCTCCCGCCGAGCCGTCTCCCGCCGCCTTCGCTCCTCGGCATCGTCCGATGCCGTCGTCACCGTCGTCTCGAGCGCGCCCGCGTCCCACTGTCCACCGGCGCGAAGTCGCATCTCATTCATCTCCGTCGCGCTCACGCGAACCCGCCCGAGGCCGGGCGCCGCGACGCCGCTCGCGCGAGACGCGCGCATCGCCCCGTCCGAGCCTCCACCGTCGCCCCGCGCCGTCCGTCGACGCGCGCGCGCGTCTGTAAAGAATATTTTTAGAAGTGACGGTCCATCTTCAACAACATAAAAAGTCCGTTCGCATCCAGCGCACGACCGTTTGTTCGCCCGCGGCCGCCGCACTCGCGGTCGATCGACGCCCCGCGGCGATGTCGCGCTCGATCGTCGATCACGGCGTGCTGCTCGTGTGGTTGGGGTTGTTCCACGCCCTGGTCGTCGTCGTCGTCGTCGCGATCGTCGCGCTCGAGCGACGACGCGCGATGACGGTGCTCGCCGCGTTGATGTCTTTGAGCGTCGTCCCGCGGCGCATCCGACCGCGCTGGGGCGTGACGCTGGCGCGCGCGATCACGCGCACGGCGAAGTCGTATTTCCCGTGCGCGTTGACGTTTGAGAACGAGGAGGCGTACCTGAAGGGTGCTCGGAAGGGTGTCGGGCGGTTGGTGGGTTTGGAGCCGCACGGAGCGCTGCCGCTCTCGGTGATCGCGTTCGCGGATTACTTCATGTTCGATGAAGATGGGATCGAGGCGAGGGGGATGAATCACGCTGCGTCGATGAATTCGCGAGCGTTGGCGTCGGGGGCGATATTTCACGTCCCGTTGGTGCGACACCTGTGGACGTGGTTGGGATTGGAACCGATATCTCGAAGGCGGATGACGAGTATGTTAAGCGACGGTTCGACGTGCGTGATCGTGCCGGGTGGGGTGGCGGAGTGCATGGCGATGGAGAGAGGGGTTGAGACGCTGTATCTCAAGCGAAGGTACGGGTTCGTGAAGATTGCGATACAGACGGGCGCGGCACTCGTGCCGGCGTACACGTTTGGGCAGACGCGGGCGTACAAGTACTGGCGACTCGGTCCGCCGTTGGTGCCGACGTCCGTTGCAAATTGGTTCTCGAAAACGTTTTCTTTCGCACCCATGGTTTTTTGGGGAAAGTGGTTCACGCCCATTCCGTACGCTACCCCTCTGCACACGGTGGTTGGCGAGCTCATCGAGACCACGCAAAACGACAATCCGAGTCGCGAGGAGGTGCAGGCAAAGCTTGACGAGTTCATCGTCGCTATGCGTTCGCTGTACGACCGACACAAATCTGCACACGGGTATGCCGACGTCGACCTCGTCGTGTGCTGATCGAACGCGATGAAGACGAAAGTGGTACGAATATTTTACAATGGATTGATCCGAACGCCAACACACTAACTGTAATCTGCAAACAAAAACTCCGGGTACCTCTTCGTTAGCGACGCTAAGTTCTCCATCGTCATGTTCGCGATGATCCTATCGTTCTTCTTCACCAAGATCTGGAACTCACTCAGAGAAATGGTTCCGTTTTTGTTCAAGTCGCAGTCCTCAAACGTCTTATCGAGCACCGACTCCGTCATCTCCTTCGTCAGCGACATCGCGCGCGACTGCCTGAGCACCGCCTCGAGCATCTTCCGGACATCCTCCCGATTGATCGCCCCGACCCCTCGTAAATCGTACACTCGAAACGCGAACGCCGTCTTATCCTCGACGCTCGCGTCCGGGTGAAACACGTCTAAACCGACCACAAACTCCTCAAAGCTCACCGTCCCGTCGCCTCTCGCGTCGAAACACGCGAAAATTCGCTCGCTGAACAAATCGCTCGACTTCTCATCGCCCGCGTCGCCGTATAACGCGAGCTGGAACTCCTTGAAGTCGATCTTATCGTCGGATTTGGCCACTCGGTGGAACACGTCCCGAAGGACTCTGATTTGTCCCGAACGGAAATGTGTCTTCTTCAGTAATCGCGCGTCGGCGCGGTCGTGTGAGTCGTCGTCGACGCCACACGCAGCGCATATGGTCATCACTTTCGAAGCGCGAGTCGGGGGAAGACGCGCGTGGGTTGTGAGGGGAAGACGTGTTGATCACGGGTGATTTTCATATTGGGTAACCGACTCTGACGAAGCGACGGCGTCGCGCGAATGTGGCGCGGTGTAATGCTGGTGTTACAGGAAGAGTGCGTCGACGGCGCGGAGGATGGCGTCTAAGATGCCAGCGTTGGCATCGTCGAGAATGGTGTCGTCGACGAGGAGGTCGTCGAGGAGCTCGCCACCGAGCCCTCCTCGAATCTCGGCGAAACGAGTGAAGACGTATTGAGCGGTGATCAGAGCACTGATCGCAGCCGTCTTGGCATTGACCGAGTTGGGTGAGCTCACTGCGGCATCTTCTTTTTGACACGCGTTCATCGTGCTCACGTGCTCGCCTTCGTCGTCTCGGATGTTGCTGAAGACGTCGTACAAGGTGCGGATTCTCGGCCGACGCGTGCGCACCTCCCGCGCGGTTTGAAACTCATCAAATAGGTACAGATCAGCGCCTTCGTAATACTCCACGGCGATTCTCGGTGCGGGCATGGTTTTCAAGAGTTCGGCGTTCTGATCGACGAACTGGGCGTACGTATCAACCGCGTGCGCTTCGATCAATTCTGAAAAATTATACGCCAGCGCAGGCGACATAAACCAAAGCAAAATCAGTACGCCGTAATACACGAGCGCTGCGTGCTGACCCAAGAAGCGATCGCGCCACGACACGTCTCCCCCTAGGGACTCCATGATCAGCAGGTGATGGTACTCGTTCCATTCCTCCGCGAAGTGGATCTTTCGCAGCTCCGCGCCGCCGCGATACCATCCTAGAATTTCGTAAAACGTAAGCGCCGCGGTATAACTGTAATACGGCATCCGCGCCACGGTTTCTAAAAACCAAAACCGTTGAACCGGTTTCGTCTCGTCGAAAAGTTTATCCAACATGAAGCACAACGCGAGATAGGGCGCCTTTAACAGCCAAGGCGCGGGCACCTCTGGACGGTTTTTCTCGCGCTCCCAAATCGCGTCCGAGTCCAATCGCAGCGCCTCCAACTTCACTCGCAACTCTTTCGGCATCGTCGTTCGTCCGTCTGATTCGTCCAAATCCGGATCGATAAACGCCACCATCTCCCGCATCTCTCTCGCAAAATTCTCTGACGCCGTCTGCGCGAACCCCTTCGGCACCTCGTTCCGCGAGACGTCGATGTACACCCCCTTCACCGACGCGATGTACCCGTACGAGCAAAACTCATCCATAGAATCAAACGATTCTTGTTTCCGCGCCAACACCGCCGCGGCGAGCGCCAACTCCGTCGCCGCGAGCTGCTTCCGCTCCGCGCGCGCGCGCTCCCTGAGCTCGTCCACGTTCGTCACTTCCACGATCGATCTACGACCCTCTTCGCTCACCGCGCGGTCGAACGCGTCCGAGACGTCTTCGGGGTACACCGAGGACGTCTTTCGCGCGCCGTCACGCCGCGACGCATCGTCCGGGGACGTTTTCGAGCTCGATGAAGCATCCTTCGATGATTCCACCGCGACCGCGGTCCGTCCTCGCCGAGGACGCCGAGGGCGGATCGAGCGCCTCGAGATCGTCCCGCCCGCGTCCGTGGACCGCTCGACGCGATGCCGCGCGCGCGCGACGCGCGCGACGGCGGCGAGCGGCATGACCGTTACAGACCGACGCGTCGGGAAATGTCGAGCGCGCGTCCCCTGCGCGTCGCTCTCGTCGCCGCGTCGTCCGCGAGACGCGACGATTCGACGACGGGCACGACGAGGCACGCATCGAGCGCGCGAGCGACGCCGTGGACGTGCGCGACGTGCGTCAAGGCGGGATTTCGTGAATCGCTCCTGTTCGCTCGCGCGGACGAAACGCTCGCGTGCGCGCGCGGACACGCGCGCGATCGCGCGCGGAGCGGGTACGTGCACCTGTGTTCGTCGTCAAAGGTGCGGGGGGATTCGCGAGGGCAGCTCCGGGCGCGAGCGAGGTTTTTAGGAAGAGGACGGTACGCGGACGTGAGCGCAGCCGTCGCGGAGGAAGTTTTGAGACGGATCGAGGACGATGTCGATGATGTCGGTGATGCGTCGATCGCGAATGGTGATGGTTCGAGTGGTGATTTGAAAACGGTCGGTGACGATTTGGACGCGTGCTCGGGCGCGGAGGGGGGGTCGCGCGCGACGCCGTCGACGCCGCGCGCGAGACGGTTGGCGAAGAAGCGGCGGCCGCGAGAAGTCAAGTCAGGGCATCACGAGCGCCCAATCACTTCCCGAGATACTGATGGGGTGCGACCGACGGTGACGCCTTCGCGGGCGTTGAGAGTGGGTGATTTTGGGTGCGGGGAAGGGTATTACGCCGACGTCGTGCGAGCGATGGCGAGAGACGGCGGAGCGGTGAATTTGGAGCTGCTCGCGATGGACGCCTCAAAGGACGCGTGTGATTTCACCGCGCGACGGTTGGGTCGTGATGTTCACGTCGCTGTCGTGGATTGCTCGAGAAGTCTCCCGCTGGAGGACGCGTCGTTGGACGTGGCGATGAGCGTGTTTGCGCCGAGGTCGCCAATCGAGCTCGCGCGCGTACTTCGCCCGGGTGGACGCGTCGTCGTCGCTCGAGCGAATTCAGATCACATGTCGGAGCTTCGCGAAGTGCGTGGTGACGGTGTTGTGGTTCTCGGCGTCGAGAAAGACAAGGGTGAGCGCGTGGATAGCGCAATGCGCGACGCAGGATTTGAGATTGAGAGCGAACGTGAGATTCGGCAGACGATGTCGCTTTCCGAAGATGACGTCGTCGACTTAATCTTCATGGGTCCGTCTGGGCACCACGCTGAGAGCGAAGACGCAGTGCGCCGCGCCGTGGGCGGCGTTACGCGTGAGGTGACGAAATCAGTCGTGGTGACTGTGTACGCGCTGCCAAAGTAGTAGGAACCATGTAGCACCGTAGAGGGTAGGCACGTTAGCACCGTAGAGCAGACATACTTCATCGATGCCGAATAAATGAATAGTTCGTCGTGTATTACATGCAGCTGAATCGTTCGACTCTTTCATTGGCCAGTGATGCTCGCTGATGCGCGGATTATGATGTGCGCGGTGTACTCTTCGAAGGCAATGCCGTAACGACGCAACCTACGCATGATCTCACCGTGGATCACGCGCCCACCCATGCTATGTTTGCCTCTCCCCGTGATGAGCTTCATCGTCCAATCGCTCGTCAACATCGGGGCGCAACTGATCAATTCGCGCTCAAGGTACGCGATGGCGGACATGCGATCGTATCCGTGGAAATCAAGGACGCGGTTATATCTGGCGTCAACCTCTGGCTCAGGCTCGTCCGAGGCTCGACCCAGGTCCTTGATGGCTTCTCGAAGGATAATTTTCTGTTGAATCTTCTCAGCCGCCTCTCTATCACCGCGATCGCGTCGCAACTTCAGACGAGCCAACTCCTCGGAGAGGTCTCTGAGACGAGAGTGCTGCCAGGACGCTACCTTCGAATCCTTAGCATACTTCCTGGCGCGAACCGTCTCCGCGCCCGGGCCTTGGAGCGTCCGCCACCGCCGCGCGGCGAGACCGACCTCGGTACCGTTGTTGTAGTTCGGACGAAGATTGCTATGCAACGCCGCGCCGCCAGCGAACAATGCGCGCTTGACCGCGTCTGCCTGTTCGTTGTTCCGCGCCTCCTTTCGTCGCGCCTCCTCTCTTCCTCGCGCCTCGTTCCGCGCCTTCCAATCGTCTAGCATACCTTGGTTGAGTGATATGTCCACGGCTTTTCGCTCTTGCATCGCGTGCTTCTTGTCGTCCGTGACGAATTCGTTCTCGTAATCTTCCTCGTAGTAATCTTCCTCTTCATAATCATCATAGTAATCGACTTCGTCGCAAAAGCCTTCCGTGTCCAGTGTCATCTGCGTCAAGAGATCCTGTGCCGTCTTCTCCATGTCAAAACCGTGCTTCACGAACGTCGTCTTCACCAACTCCGGATGATGCACCTCGAACATTTCGCACAGCTGAAGATATTCACGCCGAATCTTATTCTTCTTCTCTTCCTCATTCAGCTCCCTTCTGCTCGACGACGGCCCCGGTTGCTCCCTCATCGGTGGCGTCTCCGCTGTTCGCACCGCGTACTCCGAACCCATCGAAGTCGCTCGCGACGCCGCCGTCTCTCGCCCCACGCTCAGCTCGGCCTCACACGGCGACTCCAATCCAACCGGCCGCGTCCCCGAACTCTCCTCCTTACTCTCCCCCCCATCCCAATCGTCTTCACCGAAGTAAATCGCCCCGTTACGAAACTTCACTCCCAATCTCACCTCCAAATCCAAATCTTCACCGATCGCCGCTAAATCCAACGCGTTTCCGTTCGCGTAATCCTCCGCCGCCAACCGTCCTAAATCGCTCCACGCGTCCTCCGTCGGGCAGAAAACACTCACGTGCGGGTACGCGCTCGTCGGATACGGCACCAAGCTCGGCAACAAATCCATCGAAACACACAGCACCAAGCTCTTCTCCCGCGCGCACGCGTGCGTCGCTCTCACCCGCATGTCGTCCATCCCGCGCGCGTTTCGCGTCAAAGCCATGCACGTTTCCAAATCATCTCCTTCCGGTTCGTACAGCAGCGTCACGTGATCTCCGGCGCGCTTCGTCCCGGGGGGTTCACACGACGTTCCCACGAGGTCTTTCACCGCGCGCCACACCGCGCGCTGGGCCTCGTCCGTGAGAAAGAGACCGAAGAAGTGCGCCGGTGGGTGGACCGACATCGACGTGCGCGTCGTGCACTGACGTCAGTGCGCGACGTTCGACGCGTGCGCGCGCGCGTGCGACGCGCGTGGACGCGTCCAGTGGTGTCGCACGCGCGCGCGTGACGTCCACCGCGTGCGCGTGCGCGGGGGGGGCGAAACCGGGAAGATTCGCGTCGGATTGGAACCGTTCGCGTCACAGAAATCAACATCGACGAACGATTCGTGACGCCCGGAGCGGTCGCGGACGGACGCGAGCGAGGTCATGTTGCGTCGAGAGCAGTTGGTGTTCCTGGCGGCGGTGTTAGTGGGCGCGTACGGCGTCGATCGAGGGGTGACGGCGCTCGCGTGCGCGGCGGTGGCGTATTACGTCGTGAGGTGCGCGGGGATGGACACGCGACGCGAGCTCGACGTGCGGGACGGTGAGACGCGGAACTGACGAATGTCGCGATTCCCACGAGTGTGCGTAGGTTTTTCTTGCTCAAGCGCGCGATTCGAGCGATTCGGCGATTGAAAGAGCTTCGCGAGGCGGCGTCGCGGCGCTCGAATGAGCTCCGAGACATGTTGCTGGAGGAGTACAAGATTCGGGCGTTCCAGAGCGTGTCGCTGAAGCTGTTCGATATGCCTCGACAACCTCGACGAATGCGACAGGCGGTGAAGATTTGGCGAGATTATCGAATGCAGACGAAACTGAAGGCGCGTTTGAAGGATATTCGAGGCGACGGTTTGAGCGCTCTGCACAAGACAGAGGAGGATCTGCAAGAGGCGATGTCGGCGCACGGTTTAGCGTCGAACTCAGCGCGGGGTGAGAGTGATTTGATCGCCGATCCCACGCTGGATGCGATGCGCGCGTGCTCGGTGTGTCGAGGGATGAGCCCGGCTGCTTTGGAGACGCTGCGTGGCAAGGCGAAGACGGTGGTCGTTCGAGCTCGAGAGCGATCGAGCACGTTCGAGCGGCGTGACGCGCTCGTGATTTTGGTTGACGGTGAGGTTGAATTGACGGGTCAGATTGAGGCGAGCGCGGAGGAGGAGATTCACGGACGAGGATCGATGTCGACGCGGTGCTCGCGTCCTGGAACGTGCCTGAATTCTTTCATGGACATTTTAGAACACGTTCCCACGGATGCGCCAGCGGAGGACGTGACGAATGAGAACACCGAGCCGAAGCCGAACGTGAATACGTACGAAAATGCGACGAGCGAAGCCGGCGACGATGACGAGCGCGTGCGCGTGCGTTTGATGGTAAGTTCTGAAGACGAGACGCCGAAGAGGCGAGATCGCGCGCGCGTCTTCGTGCGCGGAGCTCATCGAGGATGCGTCTTGGCGGTCGTGAGCATGACGGACTATCACGAGTGCGTCGGATTCACGTTAGGAACGCAGGGTATCGCGTTGAGACTCGCTGGGGGATTCGCGGCGGTGTGCAAGTATCTCGACATGATGTCAGATATGAAAGCGCTTTGGGTGCACGAGAGAGAGAGCCGAGACGTGCGCTCACCAAGCAACGATGTGGAAGAGCCGCTCGCGTGTGATACCGCCCTGGCGCGATTTCTCGATAAAGATGTGGCGAACGACATCGACACCAGCGAGGTCATCGCTGCTTTAGAGCGAAATGGATACAGAAAGCGCACGTCGGTGAGCGCGGCGAAGAAGATCGGCGGGTTCTTCTCCAGTCGCGAGCAGAAATCCGTCTCTGCAGGGGACCCCAAATCGTTGTCGAGCATTACCATCGAGGCACGAGTGATTCCGGGCGGTTCGGTGGTGTTACAACAGGGTGCGTCGCCGGTGGCGCTCATCGTCGAGCGCGGTTCGCTGGAGGCTTACTCTGGGTCGACGGCACTCGGCGCGCGCGGCTCTCCACGCAGACCTCCGCTACCAAACTCACCTCGACGATTGAATCGAGCGTCCGAGGCGCCGATTTTCACCGCGTCTGTCGGAGACGTCGTCGGTTCTCACTTACTTCTAATCGGTCAGCGAAGCGGTTTAACCATTCGAGCCGGCGCAAGCGGCGCGGTGGTGGCTTTACTTCCCATGAGCGCTCTCGCACGACTAGGTCGAGCTCATCCGCACGTAACTCGTAAGATCGCGGTCGAACTCGCGCGTCGCTTGCGAGAGGCGCCAAGCTCATTCATTTGGGATCGATGCGGGACGGAAATGGAAATGCTCGAGGCTGGCGAGGCGTTATCTCACCGAGAGGGCGGCGTGCACATTGTCGTGACCGGAAGCTTGCGCGAACAGATGGAGGAACCGAGCCTGCATCGGGCGAACTCGTCGCACAACATGTTCAAGTGGCGAAAGTCCAAAAGCAGCAAGATCTCTGGCGTTGCTTCCACGTTATCGGCGCCGGGTTTGGCGGTGAATCCCGGAGAGGCGACCGGGGAAGACTCGGTGCTCATGGAATCCACGGCTGCACGTCCTGTCGCGACAATGCCTCGATCAAGACGCCCGTGCTTGACCGGCGGACCGGTCCCCAAGTTTGTCGCGCGCGCAGTCAGAGACTCACAGGTTGTTTGGGTCTCAGCTGCGGGATTAGACACTCTCGCGTTAGCCGCACCGACGACGTTCGTGCGGCTAGCTCGCGGCTTGGGCTTGCGTCAGGCGAATCGAGGCATAGCAATGTCAACCTCGCACGGTGCACCCACAATTCCGGGACTCAATCTCTCGCACAAGCCGTCTGGCGCGCCAAAGGTTGTCTCCGTCATTCCCGTCACCGAAGGCGCCGCCGTGCACTTGGACGAGTTCTGTTATTCCTTGGCATTCGCTCTCAGCAAGGTGTGCCGCGCAAGGACGGTGGATTCGGCGTGCCGATTGGCCGAGCTCGGACAAGCCACGGTGGGTCCGCTTTCGCAAGAGGCAACCGCACACTGGCTCTCGCAGCTCGAATCGGCGTATGACGTCGTGATTTTGAAGGGTGATCCGTTCCCTTCGCCTTGGTGCGCGCAGTGTGCAAGGCACAGCGACACCATTTTGCTCGTCGCGAGCGCAAGCGATCAACCGCCGACTGCAACCGAGGGTCAGACGTTGCAGGCCCGTTTACTCCACGGTCAGGGTGACACGCAACTCCAGCGCGTCTTACTTGCTCAGCGTGAGCTCGTTTTGCTGCACCAAGACGCCGAAGTGACGCCCGACGATACCAAGTCCTGGCTCACGGCATTCAGCGTCCAGAGGCATCATCACATCGCCATGCATCACGCCTCTGGGCTCATCCCGTCGCACGCTGCGCGTCTCGCTCGATCGCTTCGCGAACTCACTGTTGGTCTCGTCCTGGGCGGCGGTGGCGCGCGTGGTTTGGCCCACGTCGGTGTGCTCGCAGCGTTGGAGCAGGAGGGAGTGCCCATCGACGCCGTCGGTGGCACGTCAATCGGCGCCATGGTCGGCGGCATGTACGCGCGAGATCCGAGCGCACTTCTCGTACGCGCCATGGTCACAAAATTTGCCAAGGAGATGTCCAGCGCCTGGGGACAATTCATGGACTTGACGCTCCCGGTCGTGAGTTACTTCACGGGCTGGGGCATGAACCGATCTCTCAGTCTGGTGCTCGGCGAAACGAAGATTGAAGACTGCTGGCTGCCGTTCTTTTGCTGCACGCTCGACTTGATCTCGTGCATGCCGATCGTACATAGAAATGGTACGCTGTGGCGATATATCCGAGCGAGCATGGCCCTCGTTGGATTCCTTCCGCCCGTGTGCGACACCGAACAGGATCGCGAACAGAGCATGCACGTGCTCGTCGACGGCGGATACGTGAACAACCTTCCCATCGATGTCATGCGCGCGCTCGGTGCGCACTACGTCATCGCCATCGATGTCGCCGGTGAGGGATTGGACGGACAAAAGCTCGTGCCCTGGGGCGATGGTATCAGTGGGACGTGGTTACTTCTTCGATCGCTCCTTCCCCGATGGCTCGGCGGCGGGCATCGCATTCCAACCATGGCTGACATGCAAGGCCAGCTCCCGTTCGTCACCGATACGGTGAAGCATCAGACGCGTTTGGAGGACATCGACGTGTACGTCCGTCCCGCCGTATCGCACGTCGGTATCTTGGAGTTCGCGAAGTATAACTCCATCATCCGGCTCGGCTACGAACACGGATTGAAGATGGTTAGAGAGTGGAAATCGGAAAATCCTGAGGTGGCGCTCTTGCTCGAACAAGGCTCGCAAATCCGAGGCGGGCTCACGGCGCTTCAAAAGCCCCGTCGATTGCTCCATCCGAGCGCGAACAACTCTCGAGAATCGATTGCCTCTGAATCCGTCGATGACGCGACGAGTCCGGACGATACCAGCCCGCAGCTCATAACCGCCGCTGATTTCTCAGATGACGACGATTTCTCCTCGTCAACCGCTCGATTGCTCCTGAGAACGAATTCACTGGCGTCCACCGATCCGACGTGGACCCCGGCGCCGAAACAGAAACGACGAATAGACGCGCAGGACGCGGCGATGTAGCCGCCGCCGCGCTTTGTATTGTATGACGCACACTTTTACTTCCGCGCTCTCGCGACGTCGCGCTCGCGCCGCGCGCGACATTCATTCTTTGAAATTTAAAACATTCCAAAATCGCTACGACTGGGCGTCCACTAACTGTACGGCTTATTCGACGGCGGAAGTTCTCCGCGCGCGCGCGCGGCGTGCCACTTCCCCTCAAAGTGTTCCTTCCTCTGCGTCTCACTCGTGAACATCTTCCGACACAGCTCGCAGTGCGGTCCCGGGGGCGGTTTCACGTACCGTCGCCCACCACCACCGCTCGCACCGTCTCCACGCCTTCCCGACGCGTTTCGCGTCGTACTCGCGTGTTTCTTCCCGCGAAGGTGCTCCGCGTACTGCGCGTCGCTCGTGAAATCCACCCCACACGCCGCACACCGCGGTCGATCCGCCCGTTTCGCCAACCGTCGCTCCAGCGCGGTCCTCGGTTCGCTCGCGGGCGCCGTGGAGCCGCCGTCGTCGCCGCCGCGCCGCGCGCCCAGAAACCGTCCCTCGCCGCGGCGTCCCCCGTACCCGTTCCCTTCCGGCAACAACGACGCCGGTAACGGCGCGAGTCTGGGCAAATCATCCAGCGCCAGCACCGCCGCCGTCGCCGTCGTCTCGCGCGCGCGTTTTCGCGTCGTTTGCGCGTCGTCGTCGTCGTCGTCGTCATCATCATCATCATCATCATCATCATCGTCGTCTCGCGCGCGCACCGACGCCTCGCCGCCGTCGTCACCGCGCTCGAGCGCGCGTAACGACGCCTCCGCGCGCTCGAGCGCGGCGTTGACGTCGTTGAGCGACATCCCGCCCGCGTCTGCCGCGACGTCATTGCGATGCACGCCACGCCATCGACCGAGCCGCCGCCGCGCGACACGTACACCGCGCGCGGTCTGCGCTACGCCCGCGCGTACGACGCGCGATGCCTCCATCGCGTGCGCGCGTCGCGGGACGGGACGACCGTGCTCGAGGTGTTGGAGACGCAGGTTGGCCGGTTCGCCGGGCGCGCGCGCGAGGGCGTCGGCGACGACGGCGTCGATCCCCGGTGGACGCGCGCGCTCGAGCTCGATCGCGTGCGCGTGCGCGAGAGTGCGACTGGGGCGTGGACGCGCGCGTCGCTGGACGCGCGCGTGCGGACGGGGATGGTGATCGAGACGACGCGACACGTGCACGAGCGGGCGACGGCGGCGGCGACGCCGCGGGTGGTGTTCGAGCGCGACGACGGAACGGGGATCGTTGGGGTGGAGAAACCGGGAGGGGTGCCGGTGCTCGCGGGTGTGAGCGCGCCGGGGGTGTCGGGACGGTTGAATTGCGTGGCGTTGGTGTCGGCGAGGCGACGACGGGAGGTCGAGGCGCGGCGGGCGACGACGGACGAGACGACGTCGAAACGCGCGCGCGTGGACGATGGCGCGGACGATGGCGCGGACGATGGGCGCGTGTGGGCGGTGAATAGATTAGATGCGCCGGTTTCTGGGGTGTGGCTGTGCGCGACGAGCGTCAAGGCGTCGCTCAAGGCGAGGGAGTGGTTGTCAAAGCCTGGTACGTCGACGAAGACGTACCTGGCGCGCGTGAGTAAAGGGTCCGCGCTGACGACGCCCGACGGGGGATTACGCATCGACGCGCCGCTGTGGAAGAATGCGAAGACGTCCGTGGCCGAGCTGAGACCCGAGAGCGAGGGTGGGAAGCCGTGCGCGACGCGCATTTTTCTGTTGGAGCGTTTCGAAGACGACGACACCGCGCTCGTCGTCGCTCGACTCGAGAGTAACGGAAGGTATCACCAGATACGCGCGCACCTTGGATCGATCGGGCATCCGATAGCGAACGACGCGACGTACAACGACGACGTTTCGGCGGACGACGAGACCTCGTTCGCCGGTCGAGCGTACGACGACGACGAAAGCGGCACCATCGCCGCCGCGCTCGCGGCGGATCGAGATCCGACGTGTCCCGAGTGCGATGCCCTCATCGCGCTCACCGCGTCGAAAGATCGCTCGCGCAAACCCCTCGCGGCGAAGATCATCTGGCTCCACTCCCTGCGATACCAGTTCGTCGTTCGAGACGTCGCGTTCGACATTCGAAGCGACTCGATCCCAGCCTTCGCTCGACGACCGCCCGATCTCTCCGTCGACGACTTCATCGCCCAGCTCCCGGACGCTTCGTGAGATTCCACGCACGACGGGCGTCCTCGAGCGTCGGATCCATCCACCGATCGTCCCTCGTCGTCCGCGTCGCGTCGTCTCGCCGACGCCGCGCGATGCGCCGTGTGTACAATACTCCCTAGAATACAACTACAATACGACTCGCCCGAACCCTCGGATTCCCATATAATACGTCTAAAAACACCAAGCCGCCACGCGCGACGCCGTCACAATCCCGCGCGCGCCGATGTTCGGCGCCGATCGCGGTTTCGTCGACGCCGGCGCCGCCGTCGACGCCCGCACCGTGTTATGTTGTCTCTGCGGCGTCGGCATGCGCCCGAACCCGAGCGGGATGTGCGTCGAGTGCGTGAGAACCCAAGTTGACATCACCGAGGGCATCAGCAAGCAGTGCGTCGTGACGTACTGCTCGCAGTGCGAGCGATACCTCCAACCGCCGAAACACTGGATCCGAGCGGACTTGGAATCGAAGGAGTTGCTGACGTTTTGCATCAAGCGAATCAAGGGATTGCAAAAAGTGAAGCTCGTGGACGCGGGGTTCGTGTGGACGGAACCGCACAGTAAACGCCTGAAGACGAAACTGACGATACAAAAGGAGATCATGGGAGGGGCGATCTTGCAGCAGACGTTCGTGACGGAGTTCATCGTGGAGTGGCGGATGTGTGACGCGTGCGCGCGAACGGCGGCGAATAGTGATCAGTGGAACGCGTGCGTGCAGGTGCGACAAAAGGTGGAGCATAAGCGGACGTTTTTGTTCCTGGAGCAGATGATCTTGAAGCACGGGATGGAGCGGGACGCGATCGGGATCAAGAGTCAGCCGGATGGTTTGGATTTTTATTACGCCCATCGCTCGCACGGTTTGAGGTTTGTGGATTTTTTGGGGAACGTGGTTGCGACGCGGTCGAGGGACGATAAACAGTTGGTGTCTCACGACGCAAACTGTAACACGTACAATTATCGGTTCACGTTCATGGTCGAGATCGTGCCAGTGTGTAAGGAAGATGTCGTCGTACTTCCGTTGAAGCTATCGAAGGAGTTCGGTCTCGTCGGTCCGGTGATGCTTTGCACGCGTGTGTCCAACACGCTGCAGTTTACGGATCCGGTGACCATGCGTCCCATTTGGCTCGACTCTGAAAAGTACTGGCGGTATCCGTTCCGGCCCATCGCGTCGGCGAAGCAGATGATTGAGTACGTCGTTCTCGATGTCGAGGTCGATCACTCGACGCGACAGGGTAAGCTCGTGATGGCGGAGGTTGAAATTGCGCGTTCAAGCGATTTTGGCGTCAACGACACGACGTTTCGGGTCAGGACGCATCTCGGAAATATCCTGCAAGCGGGCGACACGGCGATGGGTTACGATCTCGCCAGCTTGCAAATAGTCGATCCGGAGCTCGAGAAGTACTCGGGTAAGCATCGAGCCTTCGTCCCGGAAGTGATATTGGTGAAGAAGTCGTACGCCGAGAGCCGACGCAGAAAGCGCGAACGCGGCGTGTCCAGACCGTGGCGTTTGCAACGTATGCAAGTGGAAGAGGCTGACGATGCTCCAAAGAATCGTGGCGAAGATCGCATGGCGCAAGACGAAGAGCAGTTCTTCCAAGAATTGGAAGAAGACGAGGAGCTGCGTGCGCAGGTGAGAATTTTCAAGGATGAACAAGCAATAAACGCCAATACGTACATTGCTGGTGCAGACGACGATGACGACGACGCACCCGAGGTGCCGATCGAAGAATTGCTCGACGAGCTCACGCTAGCGCGTCGAGGGGATGGAGACGAGGAGGAAGAAGATCTCGACTCAATGCAGGAATAAAGCGGGATTTGCGTTTAATGTACATTTTAGTAGTGAAGCCTTCACGTAAATCGTGTCCAATCTGAAATTCATCTAGAACTTATTCATCGCTGATATATTCCATGTCGTCTTCGTCATCCTCCAACCACGTGTCAACGTCCTCGTCCTCGTCCTCCTCCCAATCGCCGTCGCTGTCCCACTCCGGGTCGTCCACATCGTCGTATTCTGTGTCTCGACTTTCCGTCATGAAAATGTCTAACAGGGATGACGGGTGCGCAATGACCTTCAGTGTTTTTATGTTCTTCTCGTGGTCGCACTCATTATCATGCTCTATCATCTCCGTCGGAAACGCGTGCTCATCAAACTCGCCCCAGTGTTCTGCCGTTCTCACATAGGTACAAATATTGTTTGCGGTGTTTTGCACCGTGTCTACGTCGCTCGCCAACGCCTCGGGAATGTACTCAGCAAAAAGATGTTTAGGAATATTTCGCACGCCAAACCGTTTCGCTTCGCTGGATCGGATTTTGCCGTAGCACGTCTTGGAGATGAAGACCAGCGCTCTCAATCGAGTCTCCATGCTGCTGTTGTGCAGGGCCCACTTGAGATCTTCACTCCTGCTCACGATCGTCGCCGCCATTGCGACGGCGCTTTCAGCTGTGGTATCTTCCGGAACCGCTATGAGCTCGCGAATCGCCTTTAACGCGGCGTCCACGCGATTGGACCCGCTCGTTTCCACGAGCGGCGGATACTCTCTCTTCTCAATAGACTTTCCAAACCAATCCCATCCGACGTGCTTATTGAAGATATGCATCAGTACGTCCTCGTGCAGATTCTTCAAAGCGCTCCTTTGATCGCGCAAACCGAGGAGCATGACGTGAACGACGTCTCGAAACTCTTTCGGAAACCGCCCGTGCGTCTCCCGCTCGGGCAGCCACAGTTTCCACCGCACCCCGTACGAGACCCGCCCCACGAACCGTCGATCCTTCCTCAGACTCGACACCGTGTGCGGCATCTCCCCGTACCACGGCGCCGCCGTATCGAACGGCTGTTGACCAAGATGCGCGTACCCACTATAAATCTGTAAGAATCCGTCGCACTTTGGCCTTCCCAACAAATCTCTCTCGTCGTCGTACACCAATCCTCGATCTCCTCGATCATCCGCGTGCACGTACACCTCGCACCGCTCCCCATTCTTCAACACGATCGGTTCGTTCAATCTCAGCTCGACCAAGCGATCGAACGACGGTTGCATCTCCTCGTCGAATATCGGCGTCCCCCACGCCTCGCGCGTCAACAACCGTCGCGCCGTCGCGTCCGAGCTCGCGTACGTTCCGAATCGTTCCACGCTGTCAGCCTTACCCGGCATCGCATCACGCGTCCTCGGTTCGACCGCCTTGGCGTAGACGCGCGTGCGGCCGAGATCACCGCGAACCCAGAGGGATTGAATCTCGAGTGAATTCACTGGCAGCGCCGAGTCACAGCCGAGGGCGAAGAAAATACCGCTGAACGAGTGATCCTCGCGATCTTCGGTGACGGTCTCGAAGGCGCTGAAGAAGAGATCGTCCGCGGCGCGGGCGAGGGGGGGGAGGGGCATGATCGAACGCGCGATGGGAAGTGCGGACGCGCGGCGCGGCGGGACGGCGGACGCGCGGCGCGGCGACGGCGCGCGCGATGGAATCGAAGCGAACGATGACCGTGGATGCGCTGAATGTACAGATTATATTATAGAGAATAGAGAATAGATTCACGGGGTGTCGGTGAGCGGGGCGGGGGTGCCCGATGTCGAGGGAGCTTCGGACGCCGAACCGACGTTTGGCCTCACCGATGGGTTTCGCGAACCCTTCTTCGCGGGGGATTTCATCGACGCACGCTTGAGCTTGTCCACCTTGGCGCGCAAGAGTTCGTCCAGCTTAGACACGTCCTTGGGATCTCGAAGCGGCGGAACCTGATGGTTGACGTGGCACACCTTTATCTTGTACCCTCTCTCCAGCGCGTTGAGGGCGTCGATATTTTCAATTCGACTCAGCGGCGTATCCTCTTTTTGCTCGTTCCCCGTCATTCGGAGGTAGACGGCGTCAAAGCACGTCGCCTCGACGATGCCCCAGGACCAAGCCTGGAAATCGCGAGCGATCGCGCGCTTGGTCGGCGTCGACACGTCGACGAGCTCACCGTTTCGCGCCTCTCCGTTGACCGGTATCGCCGCGCGACTGATGTACATGGCGAACCCGTTGACGTCCTCCACGCAGCGCGGTCGAATGCACTCGGCGTTTCGCTCTTCACCCCCGCTTTCTCGCCCCGCCGGATCGATCGCGGTGACGCACGAGGACATGACGCACATCTCGTCCACGTTTGTCTCCATCTCGCACACGCACGCGTCGATGGAATCCGCGTCCAACAGGCACTCCTCCACGTCCACGACGCACACGTAATCCCATCCACCACCCGTCGCCTTCGCCGCCTCTCGCGCGTACACCGTGGACGTCCTCGCCACCTCGGGCGCCACGAGCACGGTTTCGATTCCGTACTCCTTCGCCGTCTCCGCCACGCGATAATCATCCGTCGCCACCACCACCCGTTCAATCCGCGTGCACCGCTTCATCGTCTCCGCCAATCGCGCGAACGCCGGTTTCCCGTGTATCAACGCCAGCGGCTTTCCTTCGTACCGTCCATTCCGATCGACGCGCGGCGCGTGCGCGACGCCGAGCACGAAATTCGTCCGCAATCCTCGCGTCTTCACCCGTCTCGTCCCCGCGGATGATCTTTTGACGTCGTTTTGCGCGTCATCCGATCGCGTGACATCCGCGTCGTCGCTCGTCTCCGTCGTCGTCCCCGCGAGGCGTCGCGCGCGACGGAACTTGTCGAAATTCCTTCGAGCTCGTCGGGCGCGCGTTCTGAATGCGCGATCGTTTATCGACGCCTCGTGATCCGTCTTCGCGAACGCGACGGCGCCGACGCCGAGGGCGAGGACGGTTCTCCATCGCGCGGCGATCGCGCGCGCGACGGATACGACGATGACGTCGAGGGCGAGTGGGAAACCCATGGGTGGCGGCGCGGCGCGCACTGCGGATGACGGCGTCGGGACGGGTGGCGGATGACGGGCGAAGACGCGCGTTACACGGACGCGTGGGCGGGCGAGCGTCAGATTGAGAGCTCGCCGATGTCGGGTAAATAGAATTGGCGGATTCTGCAGTAGACGGTGAGAAAGATGGAGATGGCGGGACCCCAGTATAAGACGCGCTCCTTGGCGCCGACGAAAAAGCCGGAGACGCCGCCGGCTTCGGCGAAGACGCCTCGCGCGGTTTCTATGGCGGACATTCCCGGGGTGTCGGCGGCGAGACCGGCGTCTGCGATGGCTTTGCGCTCGTTGATCATTCTGGTGACGACGACGTCGACGGGGGTGGTGACGAAGGCGCCGACCATGCCGCCGAAGGCGCCGAAGAGAGCCTCGGTGACGGGCGCCTCGGGATCAATCGCGGTGATGCTGAAGAAGACGAGCAAGAGTTTGAGGTACTCGAATATGGCCAATTGGACCCCACCGAACGGGATATCGCGAAATAACACGATTTTCCACACCTTGAATAAGTTCTTCCTAGCCGACGGTGACGTCACGTTGGTCTCCAGAGCCTCCTGGACGGACATGCCGACTTGCGTGCCGTTCTTCACCGCCTCTGCGGGGAGTCGGAATATCGAGGCGAAGAACTCACCGATACCGCCCGCGACGAGGTATACGAGGATTGGATGCGCTTTGCCCTCGTCGAATTGCATCAACTGCTCGCGCACTGATTCGTAAATCCCGAGATATAACGCGAGCGGTAGGCCCTCCTTGAAGAGATTCGGTACTAATCCGTCGTAGAGCGACAAGAATCCACCCTCACCCACGACTTCGTCCCAGGTCGGTTCGAAGTCAGTGTCCCAATCCTCATCGAACGACGCACTACTCTTCGCCTTGGACTGCCTCAGCGAGATCTGTCGCACCTTGATCGTGTCCAGCGGGTGCATCGCGCTGTTGCTCACCAGACTCGCCATCAGAGCCGCGCCGTACACAATCACCGGCGACTGCGCCCCCAACCTCAAAAACAACACCTTTCTCTCCTTTAAACGTCTTTGCAACGCCGCCTCCGTCGCTCGTTTATCCACCAATCGTCTCTTTTGATCACTCAATCGCGCGTACGCGTCGCTCTCTGAGAACTCGTTAAACGTCTCGTCCAAATTTCTCGCCGCCAGCAGAGCCATCTCCGCGTCCACCTGCTCCAGCGCCTCCTCATCCACCAACGACAACGCATTCAACTCTTGCAACAGCACATCGATGTTCCCTCGCGTCAACACCGCCGTCTTTCGTCGTCGCGCCGCGTCGTCCAGCCGCAACAAGTTTTCCAGTTCCACCCCGCGCTTCGGGTTATACAGCACCCCCGACGACGCGCTCCCGAACCCCTCCGCCAGCGCCGGCGCGTGCGCGGCGCTCAGCATCACCGCCACCGATGCGACGCCAGAGACCACGGCCGCGGTGAGTCGTTCTCGAGCGAAGATTTTTTCCTCATCGTGACGTGGATAGCTCGGTGTGGACACGTCACGATGACATCTCGCGCGCCGACGACGCCGCGCGGGGGCGGACGAGGGATCGGATGCGGTGTGACGCGCGGTGGTGGACGCGCGGACGCGCATGCGCGAGCTCGACGGCGCGCGGGGACGGTGTGAGCGACGGGAAGTGACGCGCGCGCCCGCGGGCGAGTGTGGCTTCGCGCGCGGGACGGCGCGGCGACGCGCGCGCGAATGGCGGACGTGGGAGAGACGCGCGGTGCGATGTTAAATGAATGTATGTGAAAGAATCATTGACGCGAGGCTAAGGATGCGCGCACGGCGTCGCGAATCGCTTGGGCGTTGGCGTCGATCCACTCGACGCGGGCGGCGTAGTTGTCGGCGCGGAGAGCGAGTTGAGAGATGTCGTCCTCGCCCGCGACGGAGCGAGCGACGAAATAGACCACGGTCTCGAGGACACGAAGTTTGATGAGGTCCGGGATGGCGTCGATCTCGGCCTCCGTCGGCGTTGCTCGACGGCAAAAGCCTTTGATGTACGACTGAACGAACGGCATCGGGTCCTTCTCGCCGACGTATTTTGAGAGTCCGGCGGCGCACTCCATCATGCGCCAGTCGTACGAGGCGAACTCGAAATCGATTATTCCCGTCACTTTACCCGTGTTTTCGTCCACCAGAGCGTTATCGTAGTGCACGTCGCCGTGAATCAAAGTCTCCGGTAAACCACCCGCGGCTTCAATGGCGAGCAACTTTTCCTCGAGCGCGCGGATGTAATCCGCCAATCGCGTCACCGCCGGCCGGACATCGTCCAAGCCCGAGTTATTCGCCATCTCCGCGAAAAAAGCCTCGCGCGACCCCCCCTTGGCGACGAACGCGCCGAAGATGTCGCGATACACGCTCGTGGGCGACGTCGGCGCGATCGCCCGAACGTCCCCCTCACACGCCTCCAAGCACTTCGACAGCGCCGCCGTGGCCTCACCCACCGCATCCGCATACCGCGTTTTCGGCAGCGTACCCGGAATCAACTCGAACACGCTCGCCGCGTCGCCGCTCGGCAAAATCTTAAACGTATCGCCGCTCCCGTCCCGCGCCCGCAGCGCCCTCGGGACGACGAATCCCAAATCACACGCCGCCACCAACGGCTCCACCGCAAGCAGCACCGCGTGTTCGAACGCCACCCGCGTCGTCGCCTTGCCGTTGTTATACACCCGCGCGACGTACGTTCCGCTCGCCGCGTCCGCGTACCGCACGTGATTATTCACCCCCCCCGTCGTCTCTCGCAGCGTCACCGCCGTCGTCGCGCTCGGGATGAACGTCTCGCACGCCAGTCGCAACTCCGCCGCGTTCGCCGTCGCGGTCGTCGTCGTGGAGACCACCGCGCTCGCGATCGAGGGCTCGGCCATCGCGCGAACGCGTCGGCGCATCCATCGCCCGCGCGCGCGCCTCACCGCGCGCTCGGCGGTGCGATCGACGCCGGTCGACGCGCGGGACATCGCGAGGGCGATCGCGCGGCCTCGCGCGGCCTCGCGCGTGGTGGCGCGATGGGAGCGACGCGTCGATGGCGTCGACGCGTGTCGATGGGCGTGACGATGTGTGTACAATGGACACAGTATGGACACAGTCCCCGTCGCGGGACGATGGCGCGCGACGCCGCGCGAGGACGCCGCCGACGATGGCGCCGACGCCTCGTCGCGGTGCTCGTCGTCGTTCTCGTCGCGACCGTCGCGGGCGCGGGCGCGAGACGCCGTGGTGACGCGTCGAGGGGGGATGATGATGGGACGGATGGAACGCATGATGATTCGGGACGGATCGCGGACGGACGACCGACGACGACGGCGACGCGCCGAGGCGACGACGGGCGACGACCGCGCGCGCGCCCGTGGATGTGGTCTCGGACGCGCCGGCGCGGGTGGTCGGGCGAGGAGGGGCGTGGAAGGAGGTATTGGGCGACGACGCGCGCGGACGCGCGGCGGCGAGACGCGGTGCGGGACGCGTTTCGGGAGTGTTTGACGGCGTACGTGACGTACGCGAGTGGACACGATGAACTCGCGCCGGCGTCGAGACGGGGGGTGGATGATTTTGGTGGCGTCGATACGACGCTGGCGGATGCGTTGGACACGATGTTCATCATGGGGATGAAGAAGGAGTTCGCGGAGGGACTCGGGCGGTTGAAGGCGGAGACGAGCGGGTTTCGGGCGTTGATCAACGGCGAGGTCGATCGAGACGTGAGCGTGTTCGAGACGAATATTAGGGTTTTAGGTGGGTTACTCGCGGCGCACGATCTGAGCGGCGATGGTGACGCGTTGGAGCTCGCGGAGTCGTTCGCGGCGAGGCTGTCGGCGGCGTTCGACACGCCGAGCGGCGTGCCGAAGTCCTTCGTGAACGTCAAGACTGGCAAGTCGTTCACGCTCCAGTGGACGGGGGGGAAGAGCATTCTCGCGGATTTTGGGTCGATGCATCTGGAGTGGGCGACCTTGAGCGCTCGTACGAAAAATCCCGTGTACGAGGCGCACACCGGGCACGTTTTTGAACAAATCGCGCGCGCGCGGAGGAACAGCGGCGCGCCAGTCGGATTATTCCCGCATCTTTACGACACGGACGCGGGGAAATTCGCCGGTGGGACGGTTACCTTTGGGGCGTTGGGCGATAGTTTCTACGAGTACTTGATTAAGTGTTGGCGATCGCTCGCGGATTTGAAGGACGCGCCCTTGTGGCGAGAGATGTTTGACGACGCCGTGGCCGCCATGACGGCGGCGAACATGACGCGCGAGTGGAAGCGAGAGGGAGACGACGTGTACCTAGCGTTGTCTCCCATCGGTTCTACTTATACCATGGAGCACTTGGCGTGCTTTGCGCCGGGTATGCTCGTCTTGGGGGGCGCCGAGGCGCCGACAAAGGCGCTCGCGGAGGAATACGTCGAGCTGGCGAGAAAAATCGCGCGCACGTGCGTGGCTATGTACGACTCTCAGCCGTCTGGGTTGGCGCCCGATCACGTCAAGTTGGTTCCGTCTCCTTCGTCGCCATCCATGAACGTCATCGACGGCAAGAACATTCAGCGTCCAGAGACGGTGGAATCGTTGTTCTATCTATACCGTAAAACCGGCGAAGAGCAGTTCCGGGACCAGGCGTGGAAAATTTTCCAATCCATGAAAGCAGCGTATAGCGTGCCCGGGAGCGGTTGGCAGGGCGTTCGCGACGTGCGACAGTCTCCGGCGCAGGGCGACGATAAGATGCAATCATTTTTCCTCGCCGAAACGCTCAAGTATTTGTACCTCATCTTCTCCGACTCGGACGAGATGCACCTCGATGAGTGGGTCTTCAATACAGAGGCACACCCGTTTCGAATCACAAAGACTCGGGCGAAGAGCGATGGTTAGGATCAGTCCGCTGCGTTAAGATAAAACGCGAAGGAGTGGGGGTGGAGATATTTGTACGTGCTCATTACTAATGTTATGTTAGCACCGTAGACGCTGGATCGCGGTTCCGGTAGAAGACTAGACTAGTGTGTGAAGTACTGATATAGAATATGCTGTATAGAAGTGAATGAAGTGTAGAGGCACGTGCGAGCTTGTCTATGCGTGCAGTACAACAATGCGTTTGCGTTTTGCTTGGTGATTATGTGACTTGATAGTCATTCAACGGTGTAATACATCCTGAGTGGGCTTTGACGTCCACTCTCGATAGAAATGTTGGGGATGAATTGAAAGAATGGGTTGCGATGGTGTACGCAAAGAATGATAAATTGCCCATTGTATCGAGATACGGCGGAAATAAATGAAGGAATTGGCGAGAACGACTGAATGCCAGTCGCTCAAAATATTGAATCGTCCGAGTCCTCGGATCGCTCGCTCGTCGCGGCGACGACCTTGCCGAAATCTGGATATAAGAACTTTTGAGCGTCCAGGCACGAATATTTGTGAAGATCGACGCCAACACCGTCGATCGTGACACCGTCGACGCCTCGGAGCTCGCGTGTGGAGACACGCTCTTCGGGACGCTTACGCAGACACGCGTAGAGCGCCGCGCGTAGGGTTGTCGACGCGACGTCGTCGTCTATGACGATGCCGCCGACATCGATGTCATCTTCGACGATTTGCATCACCAATCCGAGCGGACCACCGTCCTCGATGTTGAAGATAGGACGTCCGAGCACAGCTTCGAGCACCGTCACTCCGAGGCTCCAGACGTCAGATTTTGGCCCGCACCGTCCCGCGCTGGACACGAGTCGTTCGGGCGACATGTACGCGATCGTCCCGAGCATGTTGGATTCGGACGATGATTTGACGTCGAACGAAAGCGGCGAGCGCACTTCGGTCGCGATCCCACATATGCGCTCGCACAGGCCGAAGTCACAAAGCTTGAACGCGCCCTCCTTGTCAACGAGCACGTTGCTCGGCTTGACGTCTCGATGCACGACGCCGAGGACGTCATGGAGGTACGATAACCCGTTCGTCAGGCATCTTAACGCACACATCGCCGCGCGTGGATGCGGACCGAGCGGACCGCGCTTTCGAACGACGTCATCGAGCGATCCCTCGTGCATCAACTCGAGCGCAAAATTTGCCTCGTTCGCGCGCCCGTCGAAACCCAACCCGAGACACCGCACGATCCCACCGTGCGCGTCCTCTATCGCGCACGGCGACGATGAAGATTTTCGTCTCGACATCATCTTTCGAAGCGTCGCCGCCTCCTTCTTCGCCTGTGTCTCCATCGTCGAGTCGTCCACGCGCACGCGCTTGACCGCCACGGTTCCCAGGCGCGCGTGCCACGTCGCGGTGACCACCGCACTGCTCCCGCGTCCGATCACCCCGCGCCCGCGCCGCGCCGTCCAATCGTTCAAACATCCGTCCACGGTCGCCTCGACCGCCACCGCATCACCCGCGCCCCCCCGCGCGGTGGACGTCACCGAAGGCATCGCGATCGTCGGATAAAAACTTTCTCCGGAGGCCCCGGCGTGGACCGATCGACCATCGCGCGCGTCGACGCCGCCGCGCCCGCGCATCGTCCGCGCCACCGACGCGCGTGACGCGACAAAAAAACCACGCGCGCGTTCGCGCCAATCGCGCGCGCGCGCGCGCGTCGCGTCGACCGGTGTCGCGCGCGTCGCCCACGCGCGCGGCGTCGGTCGACGCGAATATACCGAGACGAAACGACGATTCGTCTCACACCATTCGCCCGCGCACAGTACGAGGGCCGTCGGGGTCGCGCCCCGTCGCGCCTTTTCGAATGCGCATTTTTGATTCGTCCGTGCCCATATATACTGAACACGCACCAATCAATCATATACGAAACGACGATTCGTCTGACAGCGTCCACGCGCGCGGAGTACGGTCGCGGTCGCGCCGTGTCGCGCCTTGTCGAATGCGCGTTTTTGATTCGTCCGTGACCATATATACTGAACACGCACCAATCATATACACCCCGTGTGCGCGAACAGGCTCACGCGTGAACTCACCGCGACCGCCATCGCGCGCGTCGTCGCGACGACGACCGCCGCACACACGCGCGCGCGATGAGCGGACGAGGTAAAGGAAAGACGGGAAAGAAGGCCACGAGCCGATCCGCCAAGGCTGGGCTCCAGTTCCCGGTCGGTCGCGTCGCGCGATACCTGAAGCAAGGGAAGTACGCCACGCGCGTGGGCGCGGGCGCGCCCGTGTACCTCGCGGCGGTGCTCGAGTACCTCGCCGCGGAAGTGCTGGAACTCGCGGGTAACGCGAGCCGGGATAACAAAAAGTCGCGCATCGTCCCGAGACACATTCAGTTGGCGATTCGTAACGATGAGGAATTGTCCAAGTTGCTCGGTACGGTGACCATCGCGAGCGGCGGCGTGTTGCCGAACATTCACTCCGTCTTGTTGCCGAAGAAGGGTAAGAAGAGCGGCAGCGCCTCGCAAGAGTATTAAGCGGTTCGTCGGTCATCGACGTCGATCGTTTAAGATTCAGAAAATTCATAACCAAACATGGTGTTCATTAACACCACCAAGATGAAGATTTAAACAGTCGTGAGGCGGCTCGCGCGCGACTTTGTATCCGTCGCGTCTCCGTCGCGGGAAATAGTCTTTGCATGAATCTAGAACGTTTACATCCGTGCACGTTTCGCTACTTTGACTACGTCGTCATCGCTCGGCGATGGCCAAGGGACGCTCGGTGGGGCGCGCGCTCCCGTGCGCGTCTCTCGCGAGCTTGTCGAGCGGGAACGCGGTGCGCACCATGTACTCGACGCGCTTGCGACCCTTTTGATACGGACGAGCGATGCCTAAGAATTCGAGCTCGGCCACGGCGCGGGTGAATCTCGCCTGGAGCTCCCAGAGCTTTTCGCGAGGTAACCCAAACGTACCCGTGCCGCGCGCGGCGTTGATGTCCCCGGGCCTCGCCGCGCCGAAGGATTTACACTCGCAGAAAATTTGGAACCAATCGTAAATCGGCGCTTGTTCGCCGAAACGTGCGAGCAATCGATAGGCCAACGCCGCGTCGGGGAGAGAAGCCGGGACGCGATGGCGCGCCGTGGCGTTGTCGAATCGACAGCACGAGCACGCTAAAATTTCACTTGGATCCGTGAGCGTGTTCTCAAGCGCCAGTCGAGGCGATGCCTGGAGCGCCGCGCGCACGCACTCGACATCGGTGACGACGAAGATACCACTTGCAGGAAGTGACTCTGGAGGGCGACTGGCGTACTTTCTCGCGATTGCTCTGAGGATGTCGCAAAACTCGTTCGCCGCGGCAGACACCGCGGTCGATTGCATCGACTCTCGAGGTACGAGAGCGAGAGCTTTCGAGGGTTCCGACTCGGGTGCGTCAGCGATCGCCAAAGGAGCGGGCGCACTTCGTCCACGAACGGGTGAGTGAGGAAGAACGAGGCCACCGTCGGAGGTCAAATTGTGCGTTTTCCCAGGCGTCATCGCGCTCGAGAAACCACCGCCAGCACCGCCGCGTCTCTTTCGGTTTGCCAGTAAAAGCTCGATCGCGCGACGCTTCTCCTCCTCTTCGGAGAGTTTGGCGACTTTTGGATCCTCCGTTGGATACTCGCGCACGGTTGTCGCGCTTGCCGCTTGAGCCTCGCGAAGTTGCGCATCTACCTCGTTGAACGCGCCCTCCTCGATGCGAGACAGTAAGAAACGAAGCTCTGATCCCTCGGACGAGCGCATGACCTCGTCATCGTCGAGAAACTTAAGCATGGACTTAATCACGTTCCCGATCTCCGCCGTGCTGAACTCGTCGCAAACGCGTGCGCACGCGAGCTTGATGAGCGAGTCTCCCGGACCTCCTCGCCCTTTGGGACCGGCGTCGACGCCGCTGAAGTACCCCGTTCGAGACGCATCCAGAAGCAAATCTGCTAGTTTTGTCGTCGCAATCTTCTTCACTTTCTCTTCCGTCGCCACACACGCCACTTGGATGCACCGCAACGAGAGCTCCCATCGTCTTCGAAGTCTATACACGTCCCGCAACGCCGCGCACAGGTCGTCCCTGACGTTCGAGTGGGATGAATCTTCGCCGTCACGTCGCCCGATGCCGTGTTTCATTCGCGCATACTCCAGCTCGCTCTCACCGAGACTGCGCACGAACTGATCGATGGCGTCGCCGTATTCGTCGTCGCTGTCTTCGCCGTCGGCGCACGCCTCGCTCACATCCTTGGCGAGCAACGGCAGCACCGCGCTCAGAGGCTCCGTCATGAAGTGCGTGAGCGTGAGCAAGTGTAACGCCCGACGAACGGCGGCGAGTGAGAAATCGTGCTCTTTGAAGCGCGTGTGCAACAAGGACAAGACTTCGCTTCCGAACGCGGGCGCGAGCTCGGGACTGAGCAACACGCGCTCCTGCACCGCCTCCATCATGCGACCCGGCGACCAGAGTTGGAAAGCGCGAGCGTCAAGCAAGGCGGCGGTAGACGCCGGGAGCATTCCCTGAAGTGAACTCACGCTCGTGGCCAAACCGAGGAGCACGACGACGGGTACTCTCGACGCGTACTCTGAAATGCTTCGCAGAAACGAATCGAGCACGCGAGCGTCGAAGCTCTCGGTGTCCTCAACGACGATGACAACCGGACACTTCTTGCCACGAACGATCGGGAACCAATCGTCGTCACCATCGTCTTCGTCGTCGACGACGACGTTTTCTTTCGCCGCGCGTCGACGCGTTCTGCGCGTCGACGGCGACGCCGCCGACGAATCCATCCCCCCACGCGCGCGCTTCTTCGCCCCCACTCCACTCGCAATCGCCTCCTCGTTTCCATCGTCGACGTTTCGAATCGCGAGCGGTCCCGGAGACCCTCCATCCACCCCTCGCTCGACGTCTCCGAGCGTCTCCGGCGTCTCCCGAGACGCCTCCGCGTACCACCGCCGCACCGCGCGCATGCTCTTCCCCCCCCAGTGCCTCCCATCGCGATCGAGCTGCCGCAGGATCACCCCGAACGCAACGCTCAATCCACCACCCCCGGTGCCCGACCCACGCGCCTTGAGATCTCGCGACCGTAACAACGCGCAGTGCGCCTCGCCCGTCCGTCGCAGACTCCGCGTCAGCGCCGCGAACGTCTCCTCGTGATCATCGCTGTTCACCCCCCCCGCGAGCACCACACCGCTCGGCACTTTATCGAACCCCACCACGGACGTCGTCCCATCCCCGATTTCCGAGCCACACCGACGGACGAAGTCCTCCACGCGACGAAACGCCTCGCCGTGCGCGTCATCCGCCACCGCCTGACACCGCGCGTCCAAATCCTCCCACGCCGCCGCGCACGCCCGCGCGCGCCCCTCTCGGGAGAACTCGCGCTCATTTTTCAGCACCCGCTCGAACGACGGGGCGTCCGAGCGACGCGCGGGGCGCCGTGTGGTCCCGCGCGCGACCGCGTCGTCGTCCCGCGTCCCGTCCTCGGCCCGTCGTCGCACGAACACCCCCGTCTTCACCGAGTCCGCGTCGGCGCCGAACGCGCGCGGGGCGTCGACGGGGGTCATCGTCGGAGACGCGCTCTGCGGGCGAGACGTTCGAATCATGCACTGCCGTGGATGGATGTTTGAAATGTGAGCCATTTTCATTTCATTTGATTTCATTTGACGATCGATGGACGTCTTCACACGACGACGCCGAGCGACGTCGCGCGCGCGTCGACGCGCGAACGGGCGTGATGGCGCCGAAGAAAGCGCCCGCGTCGCGGCCGAGCGCCAAGGCGGCGGTGCGGGAACAGCGCGAGCAGATCAAACGGCAGCTGGGGACGATCGAGAAAACCGCGGATGGACGCAACGCGGTGGCGTCGCTGTTCGACGCCGCGCTCGGTTTGGACCTGTGGTTGTCGGCGAATAAGAAGAGCTTCCCGGCGGACGCGGTGCGACAGAAGTGCGAGCGGTTGGGGGAGATCATGCGGTTGGCGTGCGCGGGGACGCTGCACGCGGAGGACGCGTACTGGGAGCTGGCGGGACTGTACATCATCGTGAACAGAGAGGCGAGTAAGGAAGAGTTGAAGCTGGAACGGCCGGAGTTTATTTTTCCGGATAGAATGCTCCCGGCGCTGTGCGAGGATGACGTGATTTCGGCGGAGGATTTGAGGGAGATTCTCGGGTGCGAGCTCACCGCGGAGGCGCTCGAGGCAAAGGTTTTGGAGTTCGAGGCGGATCGAGCGCGGAAGATGGAGGAGGACGGATGATTCATCGATGAACGACGTAAACGTATACAATTTGTAGCGATGTGATAGGACAACACTATACTGAAACAAGCACTCAGACGGTGCTGGGGAGACCGCGGTTCGCGAAGTCCGCGAAGGCGTCTTCGCGCAGGGTCCACCGTTCATTTTTGATGAGATAGCTCGCGAACTCGGCGGCGTTCATGACCGTCGTGACTGTTGTCGGCTGCCACGGCGACGCAGAGCTTACAATCACCGCGAGCGAGCGGACCGGTTCGGACGGCGAGGGCGACTCGGCTGAGCGACCACCTCGCGCGCGTCACCGCGGCGATGTCTCGCAAACCTTTAGCGATTCGCTCGGTATCGGTTCGTTCGTACGCCACGCAGTCGCTCGCCGAGACGGAGCTCAACATAGAGACTTCGGACGCGCCTAAAGCGCTCACCGCCGCCTGGCACTGTCCGATGTCGATCAAGTCGTCGCAGACTCGAATGAAGTCAACCGAAGCCGGTTTGGACGTGATGGACGAGCGCGCCTGAGGTGGAACGACGTCACCCTCGGTCGGTACGAAGAACGGCCCCACGGGCGATCGGACTTGTGAACGTTCGAGACCGCCGACTGAAAACGTTGTTCCCTCGTCCGACTTCCCCGAAGCCGCGGGGACGTCCGATGGATGGTTATACTCAAGCACCTCCAGCGAAGACATCGGTCCGGCGCCAGCGTGCGTCAACGCATCCGAGCGCGTCGGAACATCGGCGCCACTCTTCTCTGCACCGACCTCCGACGTCTCCTTCGCCTCGGCCAAACGCTTACCGATGCGTTTCAACCCTTCTTCGATCTCTTCGCGCTGCGCTCGAGAGTATCTCGAATTCTGTGCCGAGCGACTCATGCCCACGGCGCTCGGATTCTCGAACTTAGTTGCTTCTGCGCCATTCGCGTCGCTCGCATTTTCTTGCCCAGCGTCTAAGAAAGCATTCGGATCGTCCCCTCTGAGAAACATCTGGTACTTTTGTAAAACCGTCAGTTTCCACGGCTCCGTCGCCGCGAGTTTGGTCCATTTGCAACGCATCGTGGCGTGCCAATGATTTTTAATAGCGTTCTCCGGTCGACCCGGAAGAAGTTTAGCCAGCGCCGCCCACTTCGTCCCCAGAGCCTTGTGACCCTCGACTAAAATCTGTTCCTCCTCCGTGGTCCACTCACCGATCACGATCCCTGGTCGCAAGTGGTTCAGGTACCGATCGCGACACTGTTTCCCTCGTCTCCCGCCTGGCATGAGACTGGCGATGTAACTCCAACGCTTCGCTCCGTGTTTCGCAATCAACTGCAACAGCTCCTCGTCCTCGTGTTTACGCCATTGCTGCGAAATTCCTCGACTGTTTGCATTTTCGGGGTCCGAGGTCGACGGGAGATCCATTCCGTCGTCATCCAATCCCTCCGCGGCTTCGCGAGCACCGGAGAGAATCGCGTCGGCGCCGAACCCGCCTCGCGCATTACCGTCACCCTCTATTTTTACCGCTTTCTTCGAATCTCTACTCGATTCGTCTCCTCGAATTTTCTTCGGCCGTCCGCGCTTCCGTTTCGCCCCGTCCGTTGGCGCCGCATTTTCCGCCGCCTAAGTCAACGCGAGTCAACGCACAGTCGTCAGTCTACAATATCCGCGTGGTCGAACCCCAACTATCCCACCCGAAACCACTCTTAATGTATCACACGTACCTGCACTAGCCAAAACAACGACGCGCCCGCGTCTTGATCCTCTGTCGACCCCGCCCGTTTCGGCCGTCCGCGGCCGCGTCCGCGGCCTCTCTGACCTGCTCTTCCTCCTCGCGCGCTCATCTGACCCCTCCCTCGTCCCCGTCCACGCCCGCCCGCTCCCTGAGCATCCGTTGAGGTCTCCACGGGTTCGATTGATTTTTCAACGACGCGCTCGGCGCCTTCCGGACCATCCGGGGCCGTCAAACCGTCTGACATTACTTCGATAACTGATCGAAAATGAAACGCTCAATCACGTGATTCTTCCTTTAACCACGCCGACCTTCACGCTTTCGCGTCTCTGACGCCCTCGATCGTTGCTATGGTTTTTTCTCGCGCACTTTGAGCGATCAAACCCGCTCGAAGAGCGTCGCGTCGCGTCGTACGTCGAGCAGTACCGTGCGGAAACCGTGTGAAACCCCAACTTTAGTGTTGATTCGTATTTTACGTATTTTAAGGCTATTTCTTTAATTTTATTGATAGGTCTAACACACGTTAAATATTGGTCAATGCTCACTTCGGGCGGAGAGCTCGGCTCGGTCGAGTTGGTCGCACAGCGACTCGAGGCGCTGCCACTCCTCGTAATAGAGCTCTTGTTTCGCGACCTTTTCGTCCTTTTGCTTTTGAATCTCCAGAGCCTTACCGACGTCGGCGCCCGCCTCCAGAAGTTTCGCATCCAGGGTCTCGATGTCGGCGTCGAGCACGGCGAGAGCGCGCTCGATTTTTTCAATGACTTTCGGCGCGTTCGCCGCCTCTCTCTCTAAAGCGCGACGTTTGCGCTTGGCCTCCTCAGCTTCTTTTTTGAATGTTTCATCCATTTGAGACGATTTTCTTTCCACCGTGTCGTACTCGCCCACACCCAAGGGGGCGCCGGGGACGTGGATGGCGGACGTCGCGGAGCCATGTTCGACTCTGACGACGACAGTTGGATTGAGCGCGACGGCGAATGAGGCGTTGTGCGTAATAGCGCACACCGCACCTTCCCAACCGCGTAATCCTTCACAAAGAGCCTCGATCGCGGTGCCGTCCAAGTGATTGCTCGCCTCGTCGAGTAACAAAACGTTAACTGGTCGAAGGACGAACGCGGCGAGCGCCACGCGCGCCTTCTCGCCGCCGGAGAGCGACCCGATCGTTCGGTCAACCGCGGCGGAGCCCGTGATGCCGAGCGCGCCTAAGACCCCTCTAGCGGTTTCGCTCGTGACTGATTTATCTATTTTTCGTGCCACGTCGAGGACGTGCGTCAAGGCGTCGACCTCCGTAGGGAGCTCCTGCGCCAAATCTTGTGAAAAGTACCCGATGACCGCACCCTCGCCCTGTTCGACCCCTCCACCTCTCGATTCTATGACTCCGCCGATGGTTTTCATCAAGGTGCTCTTACCAGCGCCGTTCGGACCGATGATGAGGATTCGATCGCCCTTTGTGACAGTCAAATTCACGCCCTTGACGAGTGTGGAATCCGTGGACACATAGCCGACGTCCAAATCCTTCGCCTTCAAAATCTCCTTCGCCCCCTTCGGCGGTGTGGGAAGTTTTAAGATGACTTTTTTTGCGTCTCCCGGTCCTTCGCCTAAATCGCCCTCGCCTACGAGCTCGGCGTACTCCTCCATTTTTGCGGACACTTTATCGAGTGCCTTTTGCTTGGATTTCGCTGCGCTTGCCTTGGTCGCCTTGGCGCCAAACTTGGTGATGAAACCGTCAAGCTTGGCTGCTTTAGCGGCCTCTCGTTCGAGCGAAGCCACCGCAACCGCGCGCCTAGCCTCGTTGGTGAACAACGTCGGGTTCAATAATAGGAAACCGACGCTGGAGTACACGAGCTCGGAGTACGCGGCGCTCATGGGGACGAATTTAGAGGCATCATTTGAGTTTTGCAAGGAGTTTCACGGCATGCTGCGAGCGAGCGGGAGCGGGGCGATTGTGTTCAATAGCTCCGTTTCGGGACTGACGAGCACGGCGACGGGCTCTCTGTACGCGATGAGCAAGGGCGCGATGAACCAGCTCACGCGTTATCTCGCGTGCGAGTGGGCAAAGGATAACATACGCGTCAACGCAGTCGCGCCGTGGTACATAGCGACACCGCTCGCGAAGCAAGTGTTGAAGAACGAGACGTATCGTCGAGCCGTCGTCGACCGCACGCCCGCCGGCCGCGTCGGCGAACCCCCCGAGGTCGGCGCCGTCGCCGCCTTCCTCGTCGCCCCCGCGAGCTCGTACGTCACCGGCGTCGTCATTCCGATCGACGGCGGTTTCACCGCTCACGGATTCATCCCACCAAAGCTGTAAAGAACCGCGTTCGCGTCGTATTCGCCGTATTCATCCTGGGCCCATCGACGTCACGCCGAGTCGTCATCGCGAATCGTCATTCCTCGTCATGTCCGCCACCGCGCGCCCGTGCGCGAGCTCGAGCGCGTCGTGCGCATCGAAACGATGTTCGCCCGCGTCCCGCGCGCGCGTCGGCGCCCGCCGCGTCGCCTGTCACGCGGAAAACGCGGATAAACTCGAACGCTTTGCGGACTGGCTCAAAAAGGAAATCGACATCACGTTCAACCCGCGAACGCCCGGGGCGAAGATCGCCGGTCGGTGCCCGGAGTGCCCGGACACGCAGACGCAACCGTCCGAGGTCGATCGCGATCGAGCGAGCGATGACGCGGAGGAGACGTCGGGATCGACGATGGGGGATTTCGACCTGCGGGCGTTCACGGCGGAGCTAGAGCGCGCGATGGAGGCGCCGGCGACGAGCGAGGGATTGGTCCTAGAGAAGAAGTCGGCGGTCGTGAAGACGGTGGAGGCGACGGATGAGGAGGAGGCGATGATGGAGGCGGAGGATGAGGGGTACGATTACGACGTCGAGGACGAGGGCGAGCCGCTGAACGGACGCGAGTTGGCGCTGATGTGCATCAAGAAGTACGGCAAGGCGCACGATATGGCGATCAAGCACGTGAAGATGGGAAGTGGGATGAAACGATGGGTGTCGCTTAACCTCTACGTCGGTCATCTCGGGCAGCGCTCGTACCCACAGACTGAGGCTCAATATCTCGAGCAGCTCGACGTCATCGCGTACTTGATCAACTCGTGGGGTCAGGCGGAGTACACGCGGGCGTTCTTCCGGGAAAAGCCGATCGCGCGACGCGGACTTCCCTCCAGGCCTCGCGTCGACACGTGCGTGACGCTGCAGTTCGCTCGCAGTCCGACGTGGAACGATGACTTATCGGACGAATACTTTGACTTCTAAATTCTATACAACTACCGGTAGTCCAACGACAACACCGTCTATAAATCCGGCGCCGGAAGCGGCGCGCGTCCCCACACCGTCTTTTGCGGCTGTCCCGAGATATCGATCACGATTCGATTCACCTTCACTCGCCACTCGCCGACGTCCATAGACTCGACGCGCCGCCGCAGCTCGTCCACGCGCTCCCGGCCCGGTCGCGTCATCGACAACAACGACACGTGCGGATCTGGATCATCGAAATACCTCGGAAATCCCAACGGTTCAAGAGCTCTGTTCACCCGCTCGATCGCGCGCACGAGCGCGCGCTTATCTCCTCGCTCGCTCCCCTCGCGAAAGCCCGCCGCGACGAACGCCCGCGTCTCATCCTCATTCACAAACACCCTGAGCGCATCAAACGTCACCTCAATCGCCTCCATCCCTCGCAGTTCCTTACGCACGCCCGCGCGCATCGTCTCCCAATCCTCCGCGCGCGTCTCGAACGGCTTGGACATCGAGACGTGCCCGTCGTCCGTCCCGCGTCCGTCGTCCACGTCGTCAACGAACGCCTCCCGCACCGTCTCCAGCGCCCGCTCGAGCGTGGACGCGCGCGCGACCGCGCCCACGGGGGCTCGGACGTGCGTGAGAAACGTCCCATCGACCCCGGGGCGCGCGCGCGGGCCCATCGTCGGCGAATGCGCGTCGCCGGCGCGTCGCGTGCGGGTCCAACGCCATACGTCAGACTGTTCGCCCACACGGCCCACACGCGTCGAGGGCAAACATTCGCATCGCGTCGACGTCGCCCCAGAGCGGCGCGACGAGGTGCGAGGCCGACGGCGTCGCGACGACTCGCGGGCGACCGCGCGCGATGACGACGACGCGACCGCGCTCGAGCGCGC
>NC_014441.2:174610-193895 GCF_000214015.3 Ostreococcus tauri
TCCGCTCCGGCGACGTCCCGTTCGTCGTCGTCGCTCTCGGTTCCCTCTCCGCGCGCGCCGTCGACGCGCGTCGCGCTTCCGTCGTCGTCGTCGTCGTCGTCGTCGCGCCGTACGATCGCCGAGCGGCGCGAACGAAAGAATCAATCGTCGTCATCGTCGTCGTCGTCGTCGTCATCGTCATCGTCGTCATCGTCGACGAACGCGCGATCGCGCGAAACCCGAGCTCGCGACGCGCGCGCGCGCCGAGCGCCTCGATCGCCCGTCGCATATGAGAGGCGCGGCGGGTGATACGGCGTTGAGCAGGAAGAGGGGCTGGCACGAGAAGATGATCGATGAGCACAAACGCAAGGCAAGCAAAGGCGAGCAAATTAGCATTAGGAACTACCTCTTATAGATGTTGTAGAGAGTATTTTAGCACCTTGCAACATCTGGTTGGTGGTCAAAACCTCTTGGAGACATTTTCGCCCTTAACATTTTCGCTCGTAACTCGCTACGGAAGAATGAAACAAGATTTAGCCACGCCCAGTTCTCTCACAAATTTGCAGAAGGTTCTCTCACACCTCGTGCATTTGGAAGATGGGACCCTTTTTTTTTATTTTCGCCAGTTGCCAGCGCGTCCCACGACGCACACGCCGCGCAACGCCCGCAAACCGTCCACGCGATGACTGCGCACGGGCCTATCGCGTCGAAACGACCATGAAACCGCACGTCGCGTCGGGCACGCGTCGGTGAGGAAAGATGGAATTGGAAAAATTTGGAAAACTAGAACGACGACGCCGCGCGCGCCGCGCACGGCGTCGCGCCCTAGTGGCGATCTACACCACACCGGTATGGTGTGTTTGAACGAATCACCACATCTCGCGACGTGCGGTGCTCGTCGCAGCCGCGCATCTCGCGCGAGTCGCCGAATGGGCAATTTCGAAGATGGTAGCCTTTTCCCGGTACCTTCTCACGCCCGACATCTTCCGATCGGATACTGTTAACCCATACATCGACACTCTTGGATCATGACTCAACCTGGGGGGGGTACTCTTCTTGAGTGGTGGGAGTCAAAATCCATCTCATCATTATTTGTTAGGATTATTGCAGGCTAAATACGGTTATATAGCCTTCCCGAGTCCTGAGTATGTCACGAGTTATGACTCATGACGTGCAGACTCTAGTTAGAGTCACCAGGCTCGCTATTTTTAATCATCATCAGATCTTTACGCACAGAACGCGCTACGACGCGATCACCACGGGACCTTAAGCTTACATCGATCGATTGTTGCTAAACAACTCTCTTCGTTGTACCCGCGCGGGTGGTAGGTGTTTCGTGTTAGCACAGGTCGTTCGAGTTGCGCAAGATCTATTTTGGGGAGACGAAGAGTCGCCAGAGATCATGTTCCTTGCACATGACATCGCCGCGATCGCCAAGTTGGGCGAGATCACTCCCGCAAACACTGTGGAGTTTACTGATCCAGTCTGCGAGGCGTTGATGTACCGACTCAAGTCGTCAGCGGGCCAGGGCAAACGAAAGGAGAAAGCATCCACGGCCGCGCTTGCGGCCGCTGACCTCCTCAAATTTGTTATCGATTCAAGATTTAGATCTGAGTCGATAGGGTTAAATGAGATTAAAGGCGTTGTCCAATCTGTCGATCCCCAAATTAGGCAAAATGCAGAATGTCAATTTACAAGGGTTATATGCTCAGCGATATATGACAGTTGAGTCAAGAGTGCGCAGATTATGCAACAGTTTCTCTGCAGGACACAGAAGGTGAGTTATTTGATTTTACCTTTGATTAAAGGAACCCCCAGGAAGTTCGTGGTTGTTGTGCCGAATGCGGTGTTGCAAAAGGCAACCAGCAGGAAGGGCCACGTAAAATTTACCAGTGAACTTATTTTTGACCACAGTAGTTATGTGCGCAACATTGACGCACTAAAGGCGAGCTTGAACGCCGACTTCAGTAACCCGCGGGGCACGCTCAACCGTTCAGACCTGACTGAATGGCTTGGTGACGTAGAGTCATCTGAGGCTGGTGACGCAGAGTCATCAGAGCTTGAGTTAGATTGTGATGTTAACCTCGACGGGGGTCCACACGTGCAACCGGTAGCCGAAGAAATTGTCAAGCAGCGGGAACCAAAAGGGCAACCGTCATTGTCGACTGAACCTAATCTCTTGGGGAAAGATAAAGGAGTCGACGTATTATTGTCAGCTGAACCTAGTCTCTCAGAGGGAGCCGAAGGAGTTGACGCAATTGAACCGTTTCAGGAGCGGAATGTAGTGCCTCCTAGATGGCTTGAGCACGCAGAATCATTCCAAAATTCAGGTTGGGCGCCTACTGGGTATGCCATTAGCTCCGAAACGAAGGAAGGAGGCATTGATGAAGGAAACGATCCAACTGCTGGAACTGATCAGCCAGCGGAAGGTATCGAAGAGCTCATTAATCACTTCAGTAAGAATGGTAGAGTATCGGAGCAAGATCTCCGGGCACACCACATGTTTCTAGTTTCCAAGTATGAGGGTGATTACCCACAGATACCTTTCGATATTCGCGGAGAATCTACACCCGTAGCGCATGTTGTTTATGCCACCGCTGTGGCACACATGGAGGACTACGGGATAGTAGTTGATGAGTCGACAGTCGATTTCACACCATCCCGAGAGAAGGAATTTAATGGGCTACTAGAACATACATTGGAAGCAGTTGATGTGAAGCCAGGAGCGAATATATGCGGTACGAAGTGGGTAGATAAAGTAAAACCAGATGGGACGTTGAAATCCAGCCTAGTAGTGCAGGGATTCACCCAAGTTTGGTTAAAAGACTACCACGATACTTTCAGTGTAGTCGCGACGCTCACAACCTTCAGAAGCCACAGCACTAGTACAGGCTAGTGAAAACTAGGATGATGTTCATATTGCACGACTACACAGGCTAGCGAAAGCTAGCGACTAGCAGTGACTGAAGCAAAGCCGAGCACGACTTCACCGCGCTCTGCCAAGCCTAAGGGATGCTCTAAGAGTGCAAGAGGGAGAACAGTCAAGGACTAGTGAAGGCTAAGGGGGTGTGTTAGGATTATTGCAGGCTAAATACGGTTATATAGCCTTCCCGAGTCCTGAGTATGTCACGAGTTATGACTCATGACGTGCAGACTCTAGTTAGAGTCACCAGGCTCGCTATTTTTAATCATCATCAGATCTTTACGCACAGAACGCGCTACGACGCGATCACCACGGGACCTTAAGCTTACATTATTATTACAAAAATACTGTATCAAATCAAATATATCGGGTTTATGAATGAATGGAGTTGACCGGGACGACGATGCCGTTCGCCAACGTGATGTGGTCGGCGCCGCAAAGCGTCAACGAGTATCAAGATCTCAAATGCTCGGAGTGTCGCAAGTGAGCACTATGAATCGTGCTCCTGTTGACGTCGACGATCGACTTCTTTTCGCAATTTCCGTAGCGGTATTATGTCATGAGCCCATTGCTGCAGAAAAAAAACACCATTGCACGTCGGGAACGGCGGCTTCGGCGTTTTGAACAAGTCAGCGCTGTCGATGCGGATGGATTGTCGTACGTTTCGTGGGCGACTCGCTACGTGTTTCGCCAGACCCTCGCTTGAATACAATGAGACATCGAAAGCACCGACAGCAATCTGAGTCTTTAGATATATAACTTTGGCGGCGAGACGTGCTTCAGCGTCTGCCACGTCCGCTAGACGCTCAACTTTGGACGGTGAAAGCGCGAGACCTGTGAGTGCAGCTGGAAATTTCTCCTCGAGGACGCGGTTGATGCAAATCGCGTTCAAAGCGTGCGTGATACCAGAAGACTTGCGGCGGCAGTCCGTCGCGTCCCATTCTGATCCCGTAAGCGTGTTGGTGTCGGCGACGGCGGTGGCGTCGGCGGCGGCGCCGTCGATGACAACTTGGTGCTTCAGTGGGTCGGCGCGGTGCACGTACCGGCGAAGATTGACCGCGCAAGCTTGAATGGTGGCAGAGCCGGAAAGCAAGCTGTTGGAGACGGACACCAGCTTGTCGTCGCGCTTGACTTGCTGGATGGACGTGTCGTCGCCGATAGCCATCATGTCCGCGAAGCGGACGCCGGCGAGAGAAAAGCCACCGAAATAGAGGTGCGTGTCCGTACTCCAAATGATGTTGGTAGTCGCATCGATGTGCACGAGAAGCGTATACTTACCGGAAACGCGACGTTGCCCACTGTCGTTCTGAATCATCAAACCCGTATACGACGAGTTTGTGCGTGAGCGAGACTCCTCTTCGAACCCTTCCAAACGAATGTGCTCGACGATACGACTGTCGTAGCATTCGCCGAAGTAACGCTCGGGAGGGACGAGATGCGATCCACCACCCATCGACTCGAACGAATTCTGCACCGTATGCAGCTGTCCCTCAAAAGGCGCGACGTGCACTTCGCTAGAATCTTCAGCATCTTTAAGCCATCGGTAACCAAATTTAAGTGCACTCCAAACCGCACCGCGCATGCGGCGATTGCCGACATCCCGCGGTGGAATCACGCAAACAAACCGGGCGCTCGAATAAACTTTGTACTCGGACTCCAGGTAATCTGTTTCTTCGAATTTGCTTACGTACAGATCTGCCAAAAGATCCGGGATGAGTCCCGCGACGCGACAGGTGCCACCTAAAAATTTCAGCAAAGCCACTCCAGAAAAGTCTTCCCAAGCGCGCATTCTTGCTGGTGCCGTTGCTTGCGCAGAGGCAGACCAACACAAACACGCCTTCCAATACTTACGCACGATGCGAGACGCGAGTTCAGGTGTGGAATCGGATAATCCTTGAACGAATATCTTCGTAAGCCGGTGCCTGAATTCCAAAAAAGTTCCAGACTGGCCATCCGCCGATTGAAAATCGGCGTCGATCGGCTGCGCCTCGCGCGGCGAGGTTAATATGAATTCTTTGGCCGCACGACGCAGAAAGCTAACCGCGTTCTCGCCGCTCAAACAGAGCTTCGCACCAGTATATTTGTGTATCCAAGACCTAGACGTTCCCTTTCCTTTGTGGCTTCGTTTGAATTTTTCTAATTGAAATTTTCGAACGAACGCGACGCGAGCGTACTCTCGTTGGTTTAATCGGTCGTACGTTTGTGACCACGCAAGCACATCATCGAGAGGCGCTCCTATCGGGAACAAAATCTTTGCATCGAACACCTGCGTATCTCTAGCAAAATGTACATGCGGAGGATACGTCGCCGATCGCTCGTCCGTCGCGCGATCGTCTTTCATGGCCGTTACTCGCTTCGAATCAATGCGCTCAGGTGCCGCCGCGTGAGCAAGTTTCCGTCGCTTGTAGTTCTGCACTGAACGATCGCAACAATCCACACACGTCTGTACGTAGTCGTCTTTAAACTTGTCCTGCGCGAGCATCTTCGTGCACTTCAGACAGCAAGAAGATCCGTCATCGCCCACCGTTCGCTTCGCCTTCGCTACAGTCGTCTGCGTCGTCCGAGAAAGACCGATTAGTATCAACACGATTTCGTTCACCATCGACGTACCGGAAGTCCTCGCTCATCGCGCCGCGCCGCGTTCGATACCGCGTCCTGTTTCTTTTTCTTACTACTCGTGAAGCCAGATCCTTTCTTCTTCCGCGGCATTGTTGACGATGCCGACGCCGCCGCTTTCTGCGCGTCTCACAATGACGTTCGGCGTCTCGATTTAAGTGTCATCGCATCATCGCGCCACCGATCGATCCCCGCGCGGGCGCATTCTCGATCGATCCGCGCGTTGCGGTCGCAAAACGCATCACCACGCGACGTTCTTCGTCATTCCTCGACGTTCCGCGCGCTCGGAACGCGCGATCGCGGCGTAACAACGACGCGCGCGCGTGTCGACACCAATCGCCACTTCCGAGAAAAGTCGACACATCGATCGTCAGACGCCGACGCGCCGACGCGATGCTCGTCGCGACGCGCCGACGCGCGGAAATCGTGAACAGAATCGCAACGTTGGTAGCCTCGCGTTCCTTCAAGAAGCGCGTGTAATCACCCTTGAAGTTGTGTAATTTGCGGCTTCGAATCTCCACGACGCGATTGACGCACGCGAGAAGCTCCTCGTCATGCGATACCAAGACCACGGTACCCACGAAATTCTTGATCCAATCCGCCAACCACATTTTTGATTTACTATCCAAGTGATTGCTCGGCTCGTCCAAGAGCAACAACCCACCGTTTACGCCTTTATCTTTTGAGTCTCCCGCAGGGCTGAGTAACAATCGAGCCAACGCAACGCGCATTTGCCATCCCCCGCTCAGCGTATCGCACGGCGCTCGCATCATATCATCGCTAAATCCCAATCCTTTTAGGGTAGACGCCACGCGTTTCGCCGCCGTGCCTCCACCCACGGCTTCATACCGCGCGTTTGCGTTCGCCAGGCGTTCCGCCGCGCCATCCAGCCCGAGTTCCATCTCCCGCAGCGCATCTTCCCTCGCCGACTCCGCCTCTCGAACGTGCGACATTCTCGAGAAAGCCTCCTCTTCCACCGTCTTCGTACTTCCCGACACCCCGACCTGCTCTAATACGCCGACGAGTCTCGTCCCGACGCGCGCCGAGCCGTCGCTCGCGCCCCGCGTCCCGCTCAATACTTTCACCAACGTCGACTTCCCGCTCCCGTTCGCCCCGACGACGCCACAAATCTCTCCCGGCTCGATTCGAATCGCGTTCCCGTCGTGCGTACCGAGAATTAAATCATTGTCCCCAGTGGTGACGCGTATGTCGTCGCTCAAAGTCACGACCGCTCCAGCTGTGTCACCGAAAGGAATCTCAAACGCGTCCGCATCGGTCGACCTGAGCGGTGCGTCGCACCGTCGACGTCGGTTCCGGGCGTGTTTTGATGTGCTCGATGATAATCCCGACGCTCGGCGGGAGACGAGCGCGTTCGCACGCATGGTGCGCGACGCGGTGTGAGGTTTGAGACGCGGATAACGCGCCGAAGCGCGGAAGGGCGATGACTCGCGAAAGCGCGTGAACGGTCGTCGAAGACTGATCTAAATACACTATGTTTGATGCGTGTCGTCACCCGAGCGGTGATGACGCGCGCTAGGTTGGTCGGTTCTTTGCGGCGTCCGCGGCGCGAAGCGCCGTGCTCGAGAGTTTGGTTCCGTCGCCGGACGCGCTCGCGCCGATGAGATCGACGACGATGATGTCCAGGGGATCGAATCCGGCTTCGACGCGCATGTCGTTTAGAGCTTCCGCGCCGACGATGGTCTCACGACTGACGACGAGGGCGGACATCTCGCGGACGGTCGCCGCAAGCGGCGGTCCCTCGTCGAGCGGTCCGATGCGCACGTCCACGGGAGACGACAAATCTCGACACTCGAGCAAGAAGGCGCGCACGGCGTCGGCGCGATCTTCATATGCTTCCAAGAGCTCGCCGTATTTCTTGTTCCTCAGCAGAGCCTCACTCGTGACGCCGACGTATAAGGTTCCGTTTGGCTCGACGAGTCGCATCGCCGTCGCGAGCAGCGCGCGGTGTCCCGCGTGTAAACGATCGAACGTCCCGCCCACACTCACGTGTTTTCTCGTCCCGTTCGACGTAAAATCATATGAGGTCGTGGCGCGCTCGCTCTCCGACCGCATCGACGCCCACGCGAGCGCCCTGTCGCGCGCCCGACGTCCCGCCTCGACGACCGCGGCGTCCGCGCCCGACGTCCCGCTCGACCGCTCGACCGACTCCAAGTCACCGCGCGACGCACCAGTCGCGACGTGCGTCAAAATGACGTCCCCTCGACCGTCTCCGATGCCCCCGACGACGTCGTACACCTTCCAAATCGTCTCCGCGCGTCGGAATCCGTCGCTCGCGCTCAGCGCGACGCGCGCGCCGCGCTCAATCGCTCGCGCCAGCGTCTCCGCGCTCGTCGACTCCTCCTCGACGTCCCAATCAATGCGCACGCGCGATGCGTTCGCGTCGTCGTTCGTCCGAGCGCGCATGACGCGCGTCGTCGCCCGATGAAGATGAATTTGATGTCGATGTCGAATCTCCCCCTCTCGTCGCGCCCACGCCACCGAGACCCTCGCGCGCGCGCTCGACGCCTCGCGCGACGTCGTGCCCGCGCGCCGCGCCCGTTCGAGCGCGTTCAGGCGCCTCGAGCGCGTCGTCGTGTGTCGTTTCGTCGCCTGACCAAGTTTGTAAAAACGCTCGAGCGGCACTGTTCGCCACGAATGCGCGCGCGCGCGACCTTCGATCGCGTCGTCGCGACGCGCGCGCGATGCGATGTGCGCGGACGCGTCCGTGGGGCCGTCGCGCGCGCGCGAGCGACGCGTGGGGGCGAAGATGTGCGACGACACGTTCCGTGGACGGGCGGGCTGGAAATCATCTTCAGCGCCGACGAACGCGACGTCCTCGCGGGTGCGTCCCGTGGCGCGCCGTTAGACGCGCTCTCGGCGCCGTGGCGGTTGATGTTACTGAGCGACGGGAGCGTGACGCGACATCTGAGCGTGTTGGGTCGGAGCGCGCGCACGGAGGTGGAGGTCGTCGAAAGCGGCGCGCGAAGGAGCGATGACGACGATGACGACGTGCCGGAAGACGTGAAGCGGCTGGGGGCTGGGATTTTACGTAGAGAAGTATTTTTACGCGCGAGAGGGACGACGGGTGCGGGTGAGGCGCCGGCGGTGTACGCGGCGTCGTGGTGGAACGAGGAGGCGTTTCGGAAGTTCATGCCGGACGAGGGGGCGTCGATGTGGGCGAATCTTCGAAACGCCAACGTGGAGTTGCACAGGGAGATCAGGGAGGTGTATTTGGGGAAGAACGAGAGGTTGGAGGAGGCGTTCGGCGAGCGCGGGCCGTTTTGGGCGAGGCATTACATCTTTTGGCACGACGGCGCTCCGATCACGGTGGTGTACGAGGTGTTCAATCCCGCGTTATCCGCGGTGTTGGGGCGACCGTGAGCGCGCCTCGGTGGTCGAAGAATGCACTTGTTGCGTCGTCGCGAAGAACAGCGCGTCCTTAGTATTCCTAGTCTAGCTGAAGTGATTTTTTACACGTTACTGTACTGATCGATCGCACTCACGCGAAGGTGTCGAAACATCGTTTCATCTCGGGCGTCGAGAACAACGACGTGAACGGCTCAACGTGATTCGCGAGCGGCACTTTTTTCATGCGCACGTCGAACTCCTCGGCGATGAGCGTGCCGTAGCTCGCCGCGCATAGATCGCCCATGTCGAGCTCCTTGGTCTTCACGCGTTCGGTGAGGTCGCGCTCGAGCAGGCTCACCATTTTCGGCACCTGCGCACAGTAATGGGCGCGAAGCGTCTCCATCTCCCACACCGAGCTTTTCAGCGCGTTGGTTTTCGCGGGATCTTGTTCGTCCGCGTCGAACGGATCCGCGTCGACGGTTGCGGCGTTCTCACGATGCACGAGCACAGCGCATGACTTGTGTCGGCGAATGAGATTGTGGATGAAAGCCACGCAAAGCATGGCCCCAGCGGGCGGTGCAGACAGCGAAAGTCTCGCGAATCGTTTCACGAAGCTTGCGACGAGGTACGCCGGGAGCGCCGGCGACTTGAGGAAGACATCCATGAGGGAGAAGAATCCGCGACGATGATTCGCGTGGAAGCACGACCCGTCCAGGAGCTGATACAGACGATTGTAAAACGTCGGATACTCCAACCCGTGTTGGGTCATGAGGATGAAGAGTCCGTTCAGGGCGAGCATACCGGTCAAACCGCCGACGTCGATGGAATCGACGCAGAAATCACTCAGCAACTGCGGGTTCACCATGTGCGGCATCACGTCGACGTGCAGACGCATGAGAATCTTCCGGTAAATATCCTCGGGGAACTCTGCTCGGAGCAATGCGAGCCAGGCTTCACTGAACGCGCGACGATGACGCACGCCTTCGGTCCACTTCGACGCGCCCACACTCGAGGATATTTTCCGTCGCTTTTTTGCCGACTCCAGGTCCACGGCGCCGCCCTCGGCGTCTTCGCACCACGGTCCGCGCTTCTCCGCCTCCTCCTCTGCGTCCTGCCCCGCCCGAAGTTTTGCCAACATTCTCGCGAAATCATCCCTCGGATTACTCGCGTCATTGCCCGATTGATGATCCTCAAATTCCCTCGGCGTCGCGTTCAGGACGTCGTACACGTTCCTCGCCACATCCGTCCTAGACGCCCGCCCCGCTTTCGCCTCGTACGTCCTCAAACCCTCCGCGATCTTCTTCATCGCCACGTACGTGTAATACCTGACGTCCACCCGGGTCAGATAACGCGTCTTCATCGCCCCCAATAACTCCTCGCTCCAGTCCGCGCTCGACGTCGCTCTCCGCACCACCTCCTCGTACATCTCGTTCGAAAACCGTCCCGGGGTCTCGCACCTCGCGCATTCCATCAACACCGCCAACGCTAACGTCCGCGTACGTCCGTCCCATCCCCCATCGCACATCACGTCCATCGTCCGCTCCGTAAACGTCCTGTAGTGCTTTGCGAACCACTCCAAGTACTTTCTCCTCGGCGTCTCCGCCTCGTCCTCTCGCTTCCGCGACTCTCGGAGCTCATCGAGCGTCCCGCTCGCCAATCTCTCGCACCAGAACCGCTCGAGACCGACCAGGGCGTCGAAGGCGTCTCGTGACGTCGAAGACGTCGGTGACTTGATGGCTCTCAAGAGTTCCAAGACTTCATTGACGTTGGAATCGCTCGCGTTCAGGTTGATTGCGCGCTCGGCGACCGTCTGCGTCGACGCACTCGCGGTTTTATTCGAAGACGCGTTATTTCTCTTCCCCATCGCTCGAGTTTCACCGCGAACGGAGCGCTCGATCGTCGTCGAGAACTCGAAGAGCGTCGTCGAGTGGCGACGCGCTCGTGGCGGCGCTCGATGGCGACAACGCTGATTCACCCACAGTTCCCGACGCGACCGTCGCTGACGCCCAGGCGGCATCTTACACGAAAGAGAATAATACACCGCGTCTTTCCGTGCCTCTGAGTCGCCCGGAATCGCGAAAACGAGAGAGAACTCGCGAGAAACGCCAGACGTAATCGAACCGAAGATCCAATGGCTGAACACTTGGCGAGCATCTTCGGCACCGAGAAGGACCGCGTGAACTGCCCGTTCTACTTTAAGATCGGCGCGTGTCGACACGGCGATCGGTGCTCTCGATTGCACAATAAACCGTCGGCGTCGCAGACGGTGTTGTTGACGAACATGTACAGGGCGGAGGGCGCGGGCGGGACGGTGGACCCGCGAGACGCGGCGAGCGGGAAGAGCGCGAGCGCGAGCGCGGGCCAAGGGCACTTCGAGGCGTTCGTGGAGGACTTATTCGAGGAGTTGGATGAATGCGGGGAGATTGAGGGGGTGAACGTGTGCGATAACGCGACGGATCACATGGCGGGGAACGTGTACGTGAAGTTTGTAGACGAAGACGGAGCGAGACGGGCGTTGGAGAAGTTGCAGGGGCGGTACTACGATGGGAGGCCGATCTTGGTGGAGTACTCGCCGGTGACGGATTTTAAAGAGAGCACGTGCAGGCAGTATGAGGAGAACTCGTGCACGCGGGGGGGATACTGTAACTTCATGCACCTGCGGCCCATCGGGCGGTCGATGCGGAAGCAGTTGTACGGACGGTACCTGGAGCGAAGGAGACGAGACGACGACGAGCGACGGGATCGTCGGTCGAGAAGTCCGCCGAGGAAGCGCTCTCGCGACGACGAAGACGATGGACGCGTCAACGCGAAGGGGATGTCCGACGACGCACGACGAGCCATGTTCGCGCAGTGGAACGAAGAGGGTGCGGATTGATTTTCTTGAGTTGAAATTTCTATGTGTGCGAATAGCTTCTACAGATCACTCGCGAGCTAAAAAATACTAAAACCGTTTTAATGCGCAACCGCGAAAGCGGAACGAATCATGAAAGGATTGCCGTCATCGTCGGAGTCCATGTCTTCATCCGAGTCCACCGAAAACGCCTCGCGTGTGATGGGATCCTTGCGATCGAACACGATTCGACCACCCCGACCGTAGCGTGGACGGCACTGCTTGAGATCGACGCCGAGCGGAAGCAAAAATGGACGTACAGCGACCATGGACGGGGTCTTCGTGAACAGCATTTCGATGTCCGGGATCTCCGGCGGAGGCTTGTACGGCAACACTTGGATTTGTACTCTTGGACGAGGAGGGTACCCGCCGATCGCCGCGAGACCGAGCTCGCGACGACGCTTGCGTCCGGCAATATCGCCCATGTCGTCTCCCAGAACGACGTACTGACCGTCGGGCTTCTTGACGAGCTCCACAGAGCCGCCGGCAAGAACGATGTTCTTGTTGGGCGGATTCTCCGGGATCTCCAACTTGGCGCGCTTCTTGTCCGCGTCCATCGCCTTTTGTTCAATCGCCTCGTGCGACGCTTTAGGTTCATGTCGAAGCTTGATCTGAAGATTTTGGAGTTCGTGCTCGACGGTGAGCATCTCATTCTTACGCTTCTCTCGCTTCAACATAAGCTCGAGAATACCGATCGAGATATCAAAGGATTTGCGCACTGAGCGAAGCCTGTCGTAACTCGACACGTCGTTCTCACGGCGTCGCCGTGTTTGTGGTCTAGAAATTTTCTCCCGAGGCCTGAACACATTGAAAGGATTCGGGTCGTTGGGCGCCGGCGGCGGCTGCAAACGACGTAAAATCGGCCTCTTCAACCTCTTGCGCTTGTCCACCCAGTACTCATACACTGCCGTGAGAATCGCCTGCTTCCCACTGATCTCTTGCAGCAGCTCCAGAGCCTTTTCCCTCGGTAAGTTTGCCACCACCCCCAGCGCGTCGACCTTCTCTTGATAACTGATCACCTGTCCGCGCGCCGCCGCCATCGCTGTGTTTGCCTTCATGATACGCTCGTTCGCCTCTGAGCACGCCAACTCGAGCTTCCACAGCATCTCCTCGAATTTCTCCGCGCTTAAAACGTCGGCGCCATCGTTATAATTTTCCAACCAATCCTCGTCTTCGTTATCCAGGTCGTATTCGACGTATCCCACCGTCTCCGCCGGCGTCAAGCCGCACGTCAGCTTCGACCGCAGGTAATGTTCCGGCTGCTTATAATTCGTCGGATAATCCGTCTCGTACGATGCCACGGGTAAGATCTCGGGAATGGGAATCTCGCTCACCCCCGCCGTGGTTTCCTTCGTCAGAACCTCCTCGTTCTCCTTATCCAGCGCCTTGTGCGCGTGCGTCACCTCTCGCTGCACCACTTGCTCATCCTTAATCGCCTCGGGATCGCGCAAAAGCGCGAGTTGCGACGTGACATCGATCGGGCGCGCCCGAAACGATCCCTGTCGCGTCGCCATCGCGCGTGTATGCTCAACGACCACTCACGCGCCGAAGAAACAAAGCGAATGCGAAATTTGAGAATTGAGAAAGTGATCGACCGACCTTCGATCGCGTTGAATTCACCCTCGCGCTCCCCGCTAAGCGCTCGACGCGCGGTCTCGAGGCTCCAACGTCGAAAGGGGTTTTCGACCGCCGCCCCGAGCGCGCGTCCACGCCGAACGCGCCCGCGCGACGCGCGTTGCGACGCGAACTGAGAGCGAGATTGAACGAGGGTTTAACTTCAAATGCTAGGGTACCCGTGCGAGTGCCCATGTTTTCGTCCGTGCGGAGTATCGCGACGCGCGTCCAACGTCTTTGGGTGCGTGACGCATGGCTATATCATAAACAACAATCAGAAGAATTTTTTCTCTAGGTGACGCTTGAGGACCTCGGCGGAGCACGAGGGACAGACGCCCGGCCCGCGCGGTTTGACGACTTTGTCAAGCCAACACTTGTAACACGCGACGTGCTTGCACGCAGAGGCAAAGAAAGGTTTATCGCACGGGTGTGAGCACACGACGCACGCGTTCGGTGGAGCCACCACGACGAGCTGCGAGGGTCCACCGGCGGCGATTTTCTGCGCCTTGACTTTCTCTTGGCGCTCGATGAGTGCTTGACGATGCTTTTCATAAATCGGCTTGTGCGACGACGGAACGAACTCGCCGAACAGGGCGTACAGCCCCTTTGGATTCTCCGGAGCCTTCAGCACTCGACTGGCGACGCGAAGTAAATCGCGGATATCGAACTCGTCAGTGTTTACCTTGTCGATGTGCGACACGAGCTCGTTGTATGCGTCGCGAGACAGTTCAAGTTTCGCTCGACGCATGAAGAGCTTCGTGCGTTCTTCGCTCGGAAGCTCGGCGTTCTCGTCATCGATCACCTGACCGACGTTATCCGTCTCCTCCCCGCGCGATCTAGCGAGCTGCATCAAAAGAGGTGACTTTCTCTGCGCCTCCCTCGTTTGCTTCTCACGCGCAGCTCCGAATAAATCCAATTTCTTCGCCTGGAGTGGAACGGTTCGCTTGGAGACAAGCATGAACTTTTTACGAGCCTCTTCGTCTTCGTCGTCGCCTTGATCCTTGGAGAACTGTCGAACAAGCGAGGCGATGGACGCCTTGGACTTTTCTTTGCGCGCCATCGTATCTGCCTTGGCCTTGGCCTTTACCACGGCAATGTCGACAAACTTGGCAGGCGCCGGTTTCGCGCTCGCCACCGACCCGACGTTCGATTGGAAAAAGTCACGCAATCCGCTCACGACACTATTGAAGACTGAGTGCACTTGAATCGAGGGTCGAAGCCAGAGTGAGAGCTGATTTCGCGCGTTTTCGTTCGCGAAACGTTCATCAGCAAGAATTACAGCGCCGAAATCATTCTTGTGACGAATCGCACGCCCCAGAGCCTGGTTCACCGCACGCATCGCCGTTTGAGAGTACCACTCGTTCCCAGAATACGATTCTCCATCATTGGCGCGACGTTTGTCCAGAAACGATCGTTTATGCATCACGAGCGGATCCTTCGCTCCGGCGTACGGGATGCCGGTGAGAATCACACCTCGACATGCCTTATCTGCGAAATCGATACCTTCACTCACTTTACCTCTACACACCGCAAAGAAAATTGCTCCTCGCCTTGTACCATCGTTCAGCGCTTCGTTATAACGCTTGTAGCACTCTTGGAACTCCTCTGAGTTCGAGGGCTCGATGAAGCACGTTTTACTCGCCTCAATTCCAGCCCACAAACCACCCTCAACAAACCTCCAGTGGTCAATGCACGAGTTCATCACGCCGTAGGAAGGAAAGAATACCAATAATCCGTCCGGTACGATCTTCGCCGTACTCAAAATCACGCTACCTATTTCCTTCTTGTAATTGTCGGTGTCTCTGAACCTAAATGAACTGTTCAGCACGTTTCCGCCTGGGCCGTGCGTGAGGACACCGCCCCATATCTGATTCCTCTGTATCACGTGCGGATTCTCCAAACGAACGGGAAACTCCATCGCGAGCTCGCTCGAGAATGATTCCATCGGCGAGAGCGTGCCTGAGGCGAGTAAAAAAGACCCAACGTTTTTCTCGATGAGTTCCTTGAGGCACAATCCTGGGAAGAAGCACCAGTACGACAGCGTCGGTCCCTGACGCTGACGCTGGCTTGTCTTGAAATTATCGGTATCCGGACCGACACGCGTGACGAAGTATTGATCTGCGCGCTTCGTGAAGAGCCGTTCGATGAAGTTTGCGATCTCTGTGAGAGGGGTCTCCTTGTGCGTCCCGGTGGCGGCCTCCATGAAATCGCTGCCGAGTTGCACCATCTTTGCCGCCCCCTTCATAATGGTGACGGCGCGCTGATACGTGAACTGCGTGATCCCAACCCGCTCTAAGAGGTTATAAATGAACGCTCCGTCCTCGACGCACTCGCCCAAGGTTCCCGATTTTCCGCTCTTTGTCGAGGCTTCTCGACACACGCCGTCCAGGACCTCCTCGAGTTGCAGCAGAGTTCGTCCGAGCTCGAGCACGTCATTCGAGCCGAAAGCGCTCGCCTCCTCACCCATACCTCTCTTAAATAGTTCTTTTTGATCGTCACGGAGCACCCCTTCCTCGTCGTTGTCGTCGACAGTCAACTTGGTCTCCCACGCAGAGTTTGTCTCCTGAATCGCCTTGGCCAACTTCGCCGCCGTGAGCGAGTAACTCATGCTATCCGCTGCGCTCGACTCAAGATTATGCGCCTCATCTACGATCACCACTGCATCTTCCCACACGATATCGAGCCCTCGTCGCACGGTATCGTTGAGCAAGTAATTATACGGCATGAAAATTATCTCCGCATCGGCGCACTTGGTCCTTGACAGATAAAACGGACACGGACCGCGCGACTTTTGCGCCGCGATCACCAAATCCTCGATGTCTCGCACCCCACCCTCGAACACATCGAACTTCTCACCGATTCCTTTCCTATTAAGCGACATGTCCAGGACGTTCTTCGCCCCGCACTTGCGCTCCGCCACCAATTTCGAGCACCTATTATTCTGCGCGTCGCCGACCAGAGCTCTCACGTCCTCCCTCGCGCACGCGTGCTTTCGACTCGCCAGCGTCGTCGCCCTCGTGTTACTATCTAAAACTTTCAACTCACCGAGCACCTGTCGCACCTGCGAATGCGTTCGCGTCGCGTACACAATCGTCGGCGCGCGCTCGCGCTCCCGCCGCACCTCCGCGTCCACGAATTCCTCCGTCACCGTCTCGCTCGTCGACGCCTTCTCCCGCGCTCTCGCCCGACGTTTCTTCGCACGTCCCTCGTTCCGCGCGTACGCCAGCGCGGCGGACAGGAGGCACAGCGTCTTCCCCGTGCCCGTGGGTGACTCGAGCAAAGCGGACTGTTTTCGACACATCGCCTCGAGCGCGCGCTCGATGAAGACGATCTGGGCGTCGTACGCGTCGTACGGGAAGGAAACGGTGAACTTACGATTGGCGCCGGTCGCGTCGACGCACGCGAAGGCGTAGTCGGGCATTACCGGGGATGGGAGGGGTCGGGGAGTGAGGACTCGACAGACGGGCGCGCTTTTGAAAAGGCGGCGGAAGAGACGGATGATGAGCGCGTCGATCCGGCGGAGTGCGTCGAGCGCACACGCGCGGTGATGATTTTCAATGAATAATTCTTCGGTTTTCGACGTATGCGGTGGTCAGATGAAGTCGTCGTATCGAGAAGTAAAATCCGAGCGTGAGCGCTGGCACCAACCGTTCGTCGACGAGTCTGCCTCGTTCACCTGCATGTTGTGGTCGAAGTAAATCACCGAGCCCTGTTCGTAGCGCTCGGCCTCGTTGATTACTTTTGGAAGCTCCAATCGAGCGAACCATGTTCCGAGCGCTTTATGGAATCTCCAATTGGACGCCCTGAGTTCCGCCGCCGCCAAGAGTTTTTTCTTCGGCGTCGGGCAAAAGTAAAACGTAAAGAAGAGCGCATCGGCGTCCAATCTCTTGAACAACAGAGGTGAGTCCAGCCCAGGGGGTGCGCGTGTGGGATATGATCTCGGGAACGCGTTCGATCGTCGCTCAGTTCGACGCTTCACACGTTCGCTCGATAAGCGCCAGGCGGCGTCGTTGTTATCGGGCGTGAGCTTCATCGCCGCAATTTCGAGTAGGCGATGATTCACGTGCGGGTCACTGATGAGCACGCCGCGTATACTCACTCCCGTCGGTGTCGCCGCGGCGTCGCCGGCGCGCCCGTACGCCAAGTCATCCGGCGACAAATTTCCCGTCGCGTGTCCGCCTCGGCTCAGCTCATCCAGGCTGAGAAGGCCGTTGCCCGGTAGGTCAAAGATATCTCCGAGCGCGGACGCACGGTCATCGATGGACGCAGACGTGGCGTCGAATTTATCGCGAAGCGACGATCCACCGAAGGCTTCGTCGTCGCCCTCGCCGTCGTCCACGCGTTTCTTCTTCGCCTCTGTCCTCGACGGAGTCGTCGGCGTCGACGCCGATCGCGTTCGCTCCGATCTCCCAAGAGCGCGCTCTCGATCACCCGGCGTCTCCGGAGCGATGACATCGACGGACCCTTCATCGTCTTCGTCACCGTCGTCACCGCCGCCGCCGTCCCGATCGAGACTGATCTTCTCCGTCTCCCGCCTCTCGTCCGCGCGATTCGTCGATTCGTCTTCCCTCGTCGTCTCCCCATCTGTAATCTCCGCGTCTCCCTCGACCACGACGTTCTCACCGTCTCCGTTTACATCCAACATCATCGCGCGCGCGCGTCACGATCCACCCTCGAGCGCCACGTCGATCGATTCCGTCACCTCCGCGCTCGATCGACTCGCCCGTCTCGTCGATCGGCGCGCGCGTTGACCCTCTCGCTCGCCGTCCACGCGCGCCCGCGCCCGCGCGCGCGCCGTTCGTCGACGCGAAACCGATGGATATCCACCACGCGCGTCTCGCGCGCCGATCGCGTGGGCGCCGCGTCGACCGCGCGCGAGACGACACGCGGCACGACGATGCGAAGAGATCAATCGTCGCGCGCTCGGAGATCGCGCGTCGTTCGATCGACCGCGCGCCCCGGACGCGCGCGGCGGGACGCGACGGCGGGACGTCCACGCCGGGAAATTTGCGCGACCCGTGGGCGAGTCGATCTCCGAGCGCGTTCGACGCGCGCGAGGCGACGTGTGACGGTGGGGTGGGAGAGGAGATACGAAGCGTCACCGTCCATCGCGGCGCGCGTCCACCGCTTACACACCGCATCGAACGATCGAATCGCGAGGCGAGAGATGTCGTGAGTATCGACCCGCGCGCGAGTTCGCGAGAGGCGTGAACCTTTGCGCGCGCGAGCGTCACGGTCGCGCATCTCTCTTCGACGCGCGTTCGGCGGCGGCGCGTCGCGTCGAATCGGCGCTTCGATCCGACGCGACGCGCCGCGCCTCGCCGACGCGATGTCATCCGCACCCCGACCCCGCGTCGGCGTTCAATCCCAACGAAGTCGCGTCGACGTTGGATTCGATCGCCTCTAAGATCTCCAGCGCGCTCGGCGGTCGGCCCTCGCGCAAGGCGCTGAACACGGCGTCCTTCGCCCGAGCCCCCCTCAGCGCCTCCTCGCCGCCCACCGCGTCGCATATCACCACCTCGAACGCCCCCGACCGGGCCCCATCCGTCGCGCCGATGACCAGGTCGTTATTTCCATCCACGACGCACCTCGGGAACGCGTCCTCGACCGCGTCGGCGACGGAGAGGAATTGATTCAAGAATTTCTCCTCGTCGTACTCGACGTGAATCGTGAGCGGCGGCGCGTTCCCGAGCGCCCCGCGTCACGCGTACGCGCGACGCGCCGCCGCGACGCCGCCCGCGACGCCGCTTCGGCGGACGCGTCCGAGCGCGCGCGCGAGCATGCGCGCGTCGAGACCGCGTCGCGATGTGCGCACCGTCACCGCACTCGCCGTCGCGTCCACCGTCGCGCGCGCGTCGACGCGCGCGCGCGCGGGCTCGCGCGCGCGTCGGGATCGGATACGTCGTCCGCGCGAG
>NC_014441.2:193915-195847 GCF_000214015.3 Ostreococcus tauri
GAGGGCGCCAGGCGCGCGCGCGAGGGTTGGAAAGCGGGCGTCGGTGCGTCTGGACGGGCGATGCGGCGCGCGCTTCGACCGACGGCGACGCGGGCGACGCGATGGGCGCGTCGCGCGTCCGGGGAGAGATTCTCGGGGTTACTGGACCGCGAAGACGCGCGCGCGCCGGGGGCGGGTGGACGAGTACCGGTGGTGCATCACGATTCGTACAGCGCGCCGACGCTGCCGAGGGGTCACAGGTTTCCCATGGGGGTGTTTCAGCGCGTCCGCGACGCGCTGGCGCGAGAGGGGATCGTGCGGGTGGGTGATTCGAGCTCGAACGCGTTCTCGCCGTCGCGGAGACCGACGTTCGAGGAGCTCGCGGCGGCGCACAGCGAGGAGTGGACGCGGACGGCGACGAGCTCAGAGGGACCGGACGCGAAGCGGTTGCGAGAGATCGGTCTGCCGTGGAGCGATGTTTTAGTGGAGCGGACGCTGATGGAGGTGAGCGGGACGATGCTCACGGTGGAGATGGCTTTGGAGTGCGGGTTGGCGGTGAACACGGCGGGCGGGACGCATCACGCCAAGGGAACGCGAGGAGGTGGATTTTGTATTTTAAACGATTTAGCGACCGCATCACTGGCTGTTCTGAACTCAGGAAGGCTATCGCGAGTGATGATCGTGGATTTAGACGTGCATCAAGGGGACGGGACGGCGGAGATTTTGGAGAACGAGTGGCACCGGTGCTACACATTTTCAGCGCACGCGGCTTCGAATTTCCCGGCGCGAAAGGCTCGAAGCACGCGGGACGTGGAGCTTCCGAGATCGATGAACGACGATGAGTACATGTCTGTCGTCTCATCGGCGCTACGCGAGTCCCTGGAGGATTTCAGACCCGAGCTGGTGATTTATGACGCGGGCGTGGACGTCACGGCGAACGACGCGCTTGGACATTTAGATCTCACGTTCGAGGGACTGTATCGACGCGAGCGCATGGTCTTAGACACGTGTCTTGGAAGTGGAATTCCAGTCGCGGGTGTAGTGGGCGGCGGATACTCGCCGGATTTGGACGAGATTGCGAACAGGCACGCGGTGCTCCATCGAGTCGCCCAAGAGATGTTCACCGATCACGGATTGTGAGCACCCGTCGAGAAATCGTCTCTGGCGCATACGCGCATAGATTATTTGTCATCGTATTGATTTCTTGCTAGAGTAACGCGGTGAGAGCGACACCGTCCGTTCGACGTTCGACACGAAGTCAGTAACGCGTGGTAGTGGCGTCACGGAAACACCGATCAGCGCAGCTACGAGACCCGTTTTTGAGTCATGACTCGTCATATGACCCGATGCTCCATGGGACGTCGCAAAAATAAACCCGTACTTCATAGTTGATATTCACCGATGGTCCTTCCCTAAATCGATTCCACGATGAGTAGTCATCAAGCGTTCATCGCACCAGTAAAGCACCCGTTCCCATCAGCACACGGAAGTTAAGCCTGGTTGTGGCTGATTAGTACTACCGAGGGAACTCGGTGGGAATCCCGGCTGACGCTTGGTTTCTCTTTTGGTTTCATTGGGTCGTTCACGGCGTGGTTTCTCTGGCTGTAGGGTTTAGGTTTAGGCGCGTCGGAGCTGTTCCATGGAAGCTTACCGCCGTCGTCACCATCCGATCCATCACCGCTTCACGACCTACGTAAGGCGGCGCTAATGCGCTCGAGATTGTTAAAGGCATCGTCGTCGGCATCTTTACCTCCGAGAAGTCCGATCGCGACGGCGACCGATCCACATGTACCAGTGCGGGTGGAGAACGGACTCGACAAGAACTGTGGCTCGATGTAATAATCAGCGACTCGTCTATGATAATACGTGATGCACAAACTCGGACGTACGGCACGTATATAGTCAGAATTAATTTAAACGGAGGTTAAATAAAATTTGATAGGCTTACAAATC